>NC_053023.1:187251616-187376165 GCF_003073215.2 Triticum urartu
TATGCGTTGGGTGATTTGGGTGCTAGTGTTTCCACGATCGCAAAAACTTTGTGTGATTTGCTAGGTTTCCGTGAATTTGATGATTGTTCTTTAAACTTGCACCTTGCGGATTCCACCATTAAGAAACCTATGGGAAAGATTAATGATGTTATTATTGTTGCAAATAGGAATTATGTGCCTATAGATTTCATTGTTCTTGATATAGATTGCAATCCTTCATGTCCTATTATTCCTGGTAGACCTTTCCTTAGAACAATTGGTGCAATTATTGATATGAAGGAAGGGAATATTAGATTCCAATTTCCGTTAAGGAAAGGCATGGAACACTTCCCTAGAAAGAAAATTAAATTACCATATGAATCTATTATGAGAGCCACTTATGGATTGCCTACCAAAGATGGTAATACCTAGATCTATCCTCGCTTTTATGCCTAGCTAGGGGCGTTAAACGATAGCGCTTGTTGGGAGGCAACCCAAATTTTTTTCCTTGCTTTTTGTTCCTGTTTAGTAATAAATAATTTATCTAGCCTCTGTTTTGGTTGTGTTTTTGTGTTTAATTAGTGTGTGTGCCAAGTAGAACCAATGGGAAGACTTGGGGGAAGTCTTTTTGATCTTGGTGTAAAAAACAGAAACTTTAGCGCTGACGAGAATTGCTGCCATTTTTTTACTGGAGAGTGCTATTTAGTTAATTTGTTTTTATATGATTAATAGATAAATTCCTCACGTACAGCAATTTATTTTAGAATTTTTGGAGTTCCATAAGTATTCGAAACCTACAGATTACTACAGACTGTTCTGTTTTTGACAGATTCTGTTTTTCGTGTGTTGTTTGCTTATTTTGATGAATCTATGGCTAGTAATAGAGTTTATGAACCATAGAAAAGTTTGAATACAGTAGTTTTAACATCAAGATAAATAAATAATGAGTTCATTACAGTACACTGAAGTGGTGGTTTTTTTTCTTTTACTAACGGAGCTCACGAAGATTTTCTTTTAAGTTTTGTGTTGTTAAGTTTTCATGTTTTGGGTAATGATTTGATGGATTATGCAACAAGGAGTGGAAAGAGCCTAATATTGTGGATGCCCAAGGCATCCCAAGGTAAAATCCAAGGACAACCAAAAGCCTAAGCTCGGGGATGCCCCGGAAGGCATCCCCTCTTTCGTCTTTGTCCATCGGTAACTTTACTTGGAGCTATATTTTTATTCGCCACATGATATGTGTTTTGCTTGGAGCGTCTTGTATGATTTGAGTATTTGCTTTTTACATTACCACAATCATCCTTTCTGTACACACCTTTTGAGAGAGACACACATGAATTGAAATTTATTAGAATACTCTATGTGCTTCACTTATATCTTTTGAGTTGGATAATTTTTGCTCTAGTGCTTCACTTATATATTTTAGAGCACGGCGGTGGTTCTATTTTATAGAAATAATTGATCTCTTATGCTTCACTTATATAATTTTTAGAGTCCTTTAGAAAATCATGGTAATTCACTTTGGTTATAAATTTTAAATGCTAAGAGAAGTTGGATGCGTGATAGATTGTTTTGAGATATAAAGGTGGTAATATTAGAAGTGTGCTAGTTGAGTAATTGTGAAATTGATGAATACTTGTGTTGAAGTTGGCAAGTCCTATAGCATGCATGCATGGTAAATGTTATGTGACAAATTTGAAGCATGGGGTGTTCTTTGATTGCTTTCCTTATGAGTGGCGGTCGGGGACGAGCGATGGTCTTTTCCTACCAATCTATCCCCCTAGGAGCATGCGCGTAGTGCTTGGTTTTGATGACTTCTGATTTTTGCAATAAGTATGTGAGTTTTTTATGACTAACGTTGAGTGCATGGTTTATACGCACTCTCACCCTTCCATCATTGGTAACCTCTTCGGTACCATGCATTGCCCTTTCTCACCTTGAGAGTTGGTGCAAACTTCGCCGGTGCATCCAAACCCGTGATATGATACGCTCTATCACACATAAGCCTCCTTATATCTTCCTCAAAACAGTCACCAGACCTACCTATTATGGCATTTCCATAGCCATTCCGAGATATATTGCCATGCAACTTTCCACCGTTACATTTATTATGACACGCATCATCATTGTCATATTGCCATGCATGATCATGTAGTTGACATTGTATTTGTGGCAAAGCCACCATTCATAATTTTTCATACATGTCACTATTGATTCATTGCATATCCCGGTACACCACCGGAGGCATTCACATAGATACATATTTTGTTCTAAGTATCGAGTTGTAATTCTTGAGTTGTAAGAAAATGAAAGTGTGATGATCATTATTAGAGCATTGTCCCAGTAAGGAAAGGATGATGGAGACTATGATTCCCCCACAAGTCGGGATGAGACTCCGGACGAAATAAAAGAGAAAAGAGGCCAAAAGAAAAAAAGAAGGCCCACATAAAAAAAGAGAAAAAATAATGAGAGAAAAAGAGAGAAGGGACAATGTTACTATCCTTTTTCCACACTTGTGCTTGAAAGTAGCACCATGATCTTCATGATAGAGAGTCTCTTATTTTGTCACTTTCATATACTTGTGGGAATTTTTCATTATAGAACTTGGCTTGTATATTCCAATGATTGGCTTCCTCAAATGCCCTAGGTCTTCGTGAGCAAGCGAGTTGGATGTACACCCACTTAGTTTCTTTGATGAGCTTTCATATATTTATAGCTCTAGTGCACCCGTTGCATGGCAATCCCTACTCCTTGCATTGACATCAATCGATGGGCATCTCCGTAGCCCATTGATTAGCCGCGGTAATGTGAGGCTTTCTCCCTTTTTGTCTTCTCACACAACCTCAATCATCATATTCTATTCCACCCATAGTTCTATGTCCACGGCTCGTGATCATATATTGCGTAAAAGTTGAAAGAGTCTGAAAAGGCTAAGTATGAAACAATTGCTTGGCTTGTCATCGAGGTGATGCATGATGAGAGCATTTTGTGTGACGAAAATGACGCATGGACAAACTATATGAATTTGTAGGGATAAGTTTTCTTTGGCTATGGTATTTTGATAAAACATAATTGCTTGATTAGCATACTTGGAGTATTACTATTTTTATGTAAACGATAAACTTTTATCTTGAATCTTTCGGATATGAACATTCATGCCACAATAGAGAAAAATACATTGAAGAATATTCTAGAAATCATTCCACATCAAAAATTCTGTTTTTATCATTTACCTACTCGAGGACGAGAAGGAATTAAGCTTGGGGATGCTGATACATCTCCAATGTAACTATAATTTTTTATTGTTCCATGCTATTATATTATCTATTTTGGATGTTAATGGGCTTTATTTTACACTTTTATATTATTTTTGGGACTAACCTGTTAACCGGAGGCCCAACCCAAATTGCTGTTTTTTTGCCTATTTCAGTGTTTCGCAGAAAAGGAATATCAAACGGAGTCCAACCAGAATGAAACCTTCGGGAGCGTGATTTTTGGAACAAACGTGATCCAGAGGACTTGGAGTGGACGTCAAGCAACCAACGAGGCAGCCACGAGGCAGGGGGCGCGCCCTCCACCCTCATGGGCCCCTCGTGGCTCAACCGACCTACTTCTTGCTCCTATATATATTCACATACCATGAAAACATCCAGGAGCACCACGAAACCCTATTTCCACCGCCACAAACTTCTGTACCCAAGATATACCATCTTTGGGCCTTTTCCGGAGCTCCGCCGGAGGGGGCATTGATCACGGAGGGCCTCTACATCAACTCCATGGCCCCTCCGATGATGTGTTAGTAATTTACCTCAGACCTTCGGGTCCATAGTTATTAGCTAGATGGCTTCTTCTCTCTCTTTGTAACTCAATACAAAATTCTCCTCAATTCTCTTGGAGATCTATTCGATGTAATCTTTTTTTGCGGTGTGTTTGTCGAGATCTGATGAATTGTGGGTTTATGATCAAGTCTATCTATGAACAATATTTGAATCTTCTCTGAATTCTTTTATGTATGATTGGTTATCTTTGCAAGCCTCTTCGAATTATCAGTTTGGTTTGGCCTACTACATTGATCTTTCTTGCAATGGGAGAAGTGCTTAGCTTTGGGTTCAATCTTGCGGGGCTCGATCCAAGTGACAGAAAGGGAAACGACACGTATTGTATTGTTTCCATCGAGGATAAAAAGATGGGGTTTATATCATATTTCATGATTTTATCCCTCTACATCATGTCATCTTGCTTAAAGCATTAATTTGTTCTTTGAACATAATACTCTAGATGCATGCTGGATAGCGGTCAATGTGTGGTGTAATAGTAGTAGATGCTGGCAGGAGTCGGTCTACTTGTCACGGACGTGAGGCCTATATACATGATCATACCTAGATATTCTCATAATTATTCGCTTTTCTATCAATTGCTCGACAGTAATTTGTTCACCCACCGTAATACTTATGCTATCTTCAGAGAACCCACTAGTGAAACCTATGGCCCCTAGGTCTATTTTCCATCATACAAGTTTCCAATCTATTTTATTTTGCAATCTTTACTTTCAATCTGTATCATAAAAATACCAAAAATATTTATCTTATCATCATTATCTCTATCAGATCTCACTCTTGCAAGTGGCCGTGAAGGGATTGACAACCCCTTTATCGCGTTGGTTGCAAGGTTCTTATTTGTTTGTGTACATACAAGGAGACTCACGCGTGGTCTCTTACTGGATTGATACCTTGGTTCTCGAAAACTGGGGGAAATACTTATGCTGCTTTGCTACATCACCCTTTCCTCTTCAAGGGAAAACCTACTCATGCTCAAGAGGTAGCACAAGCTGGTGTTGGTTCTCCTGCAGAAGGAGCGTGAACCATTTAGGAATGTGTAGTCGACTAGATCTGGAGCTAAATGTAAGGTGGTAAAAGAATAATTACGAGTAGTCTAATCAATTTCATCGTGATCTGGTCCATGTAAAAAACCTTATTTTCCTTGTCCCACTTGTAGCGGGCCCTGATGAAGTCATGCTCCAAGGGGTTGGTGAACTTCACGAAGAGGTTTGGGATACCCGCGGCTTCACGTTCCGCTTCCTCCTTATCCCATATGGGACTTTTACCGATGTAGCCACGGCTTCCGAGGCGATGCTTCCCCGTGTTCCTTTGCTGAAGACTCTTGAATTTCGTAGCCTTAGCCTTGGCTGCCTCGGTAGCGCAAGTGTCCTTGAACTTTTTGAACTCCTCTTCCGTAAGTGTCAGATTTTCCTCCAGAATCTTGGACAGGGGTTCCTCAGCCTCAATAGCTCGTTTCACCCTCCCTTTCCAGGAGGCCAAATCATTGCTAAACATGCCCATGGCATGATTGTTAATCTTTTTCATCTTCGGATCGTCCCACGGTTGTTCTATGTTATCATCCCGGTCGGGGAACTTGAATCTCTTGTGCAACTTCGTCAGGAGCAACTGCATCAAATGTTCTTTACTCCTTAAGTCATCGTCGTTGATGCTCGCGCATTCCCATAGGATGCATCCTACTTGGTTCCCATAGCACTTGCAAGGTTCTTCTAGCTCTAATGGATCAAACTTGCCAAGTGCCATCTTTGTGATCACCAGTCGTCCAATCCCTAGTTTGTTAGGTTTTCGTATCCTCTACTTCTTCTTTTCAGTAGCGGCATCGGCGCCGGTACCTTCCCCGCCGGTACCTTCCCTGCTGGTCTCGGCGCGGCCATCGGTGCCGGTGCCGTCGATGTCGATGACGGCGTCAGTACCATCATCGAGGCCGACCTGCAAACCTTGACTTTGCAATAATCTCATCTTAGCAGTCAAATAGTCGAGGTACTCTTGTTCACCCTCATAATCCATCTCGTCTGCATCTTGGTCAGAAGGCCCAATTTCTTCGTTGTTCAACATGTTTCCTATGATTAAGTCTCCTCGTTTAATTGTAAAACTATGAAAAAAAATGAGAAATGACATAAAAAAGAAATCTATCTAGCACAAATCATGCCAAAATTCACGGAAAATTTCGGCATGACCTTTGCTAAAAAATGGACATATCAAGCACCTAAAATTCATCGAAATGGAAATGAATCAACATTCCGGAGTAACATAGGCCACTCGGATCGTTTACCCTGCACATAATCATCATGTCCAAAACATCACTCGGATCACATCTGCCCTAACTAAATATATAACCTAATTAACCATCTACCATAGCTAAAACCTAAGTAAATTAACCAAAAAACCTAGCTACCAGAGAGAGGAGGAGCGGTGGGGGTCTTACAGAGGGTGCAGGCCCAACGACAGCCGAGGTTGGGAGGGGTCGGGGTCGGGGTCGAGCGCCGAGGCTGGGGTCGGGGTCGGGGTCGGTCGGGGTCGGGGTCGGCGCCGGGGGCCGGGGCCGGAGCCGGCGCCGGGGTCGGTCGGGGGCGAGCGCAGAGGCGCGGCGAGGGCAGGGCTCCGGCGGCGTGATGGGGAGGAGAGCGTGGGGATTTGGGGGAAAGGAGGCGGGATGAAGGGAGGAGCGGGGATTTTGGGGGTTAAGTGGGCATAACATAGCGCGTTTAGGCAAAACGCGCTATAGCTATTTCAGGTAGCTATAGAGCTTTCGTGTAGAAATCGCTACTGCTATCTTGACTAGATGTGGCTCTTTTCTCACAAAAGCGCTGATGCTATAACTAGTACCTATATATAACAGTTTTCCTGTTTGTTTCCTTCTATTTTCTTTTTCTTTATTTTCTCTCACTTTTCTTTTCTTTTTTTCAAGAGTGGTGAACGAAGGGAAGGCGATATATATTGCATCATTTGACAGTTAAATATGTATACAAAATAGGAACATATATATTACTCCCTCCGCTCCCAAATATAGGGTGTATAGTTTTTGGCACGGATATTAAAAAACGCATGTGGAGAGAAAATTTCACAAGTTTTGGGCGAGATTACACATGAATAATTGACATGAGAAAATAAAGAAGCTTGCATAATATAAGAAAATGTAATCAAATCCCTAAAAACATTATCCAAACGAGTGGTGCAATGCAATACACCTTATATTTCGGATTTTTTCCCAAAAATCTATACACCTTATATCAAGGAATGGAGGGAGTACATCATTCGACCCATGCATAATAATGGCTAAGTGTGTATACAAAATAGGAACATGTATATTACATCATTTGATAGATAACATACGGTTCCTCAGCGTTGATGTTTTCGTTTTTGAGTGAGCTTCTTTCCCTTCTTGTTCGTTGAACAATAATTGAGCCCCTCATTGTGACTTCGCCTTTTCCATGGAGTACGAATTTTCTTAGGTAATGTAGTACTGATTCTTCTTTTGACGTATACTTCATCATCATCGTCATCTTCCCTCATTGGGTTACCGTACTGATCGTAGTCTTCCTCGTTGGCAACTCCATCCATTCCAATGATGTTCCTTTTGCCTCTCCGCACAAAAACATGGTTGGGATTGCGCGGGTCGGTTATGAAGAAGCATTGTGTCACGTGCTTAGCGTGTACCTATGGCTCGTTTTTTGAGATAACGTTCACGGTAGTGCTCTTGGCGTCGGGTATAGTCATGGTAGTGAAATTCCGGTTTTCTCTTTCGACATTCTTAGCCCATCTGACATGGAACATCGTCGTGTCGTGCAGTCCAGAGTAGTCAAGCTCCCAGATCTCCTCGACCCTTCCATAAAATCTTTTAGTTGCACCATTGTCGCTACCGTTCATGCATTCCATTGTCACACCTGAGTTTTGATCATCACTGTCCATATCTTTGACCTCCGTGTAGAACGTGTATCCGTTGATATCGTATGCCAGATAGGTTACAGGTTGGGCGAGGGGCCATGTGCTAAGGCGTATATGAGCAATCCGTCCTTAGAGCCCTCCTCCGGGGGATTAGCAATAATATGCTCTTTGAACCAATGCAGGAAAGTGGAGTTGTGCTCTCTAGTAACTTCGGCGTCCATCCTGCATACCCCCCGGTCACGATACTTGTCGGGACCCCGATTCTAAGTCACACGGATCTAGCATCTAACACCTCATATCACTTTGCGGCCTCACACACGGTATCCCCACGGGTGTCGCCTTACCATGGCCCGGGACTGTTTGCGCCTTTTGGCACACGTATATGATAATGTCGCTAGCATCCATATGACAGAGAACCTGGGCCGACATGGCTAGTCGTGAACCCAAAGGGGCACAGACCTATGGAGACAGGCATACATGAATCACATCGAGCATGTCGGTCAACAGCGTATGAACCCGGGCTGTAGCACTGGGCTAACAGGACTCCGGAAGTCACCGCGTGACATTTCCCCGAAGGGACAGACATAGAATGAAGTGGAACACATGCCGGCCAGTCAAGTGTTCTGAGCAGTAGTGCTGGGCTAGCAGGACTCCGGTGAACCGGGCTGTAGCGGACTACTATGGCTCAAGGAAGCACTAGAATACATTTCCCCATCAGAGAGGCTGCCAAAGACAAACAACTAGATTGTCGGATCCCACACATAGCAATACACGTCACACGTACGCATAACATGCAAGTATGTGATGTACAACATGGCATCACAACATAACGCAATTCATATAGATAAAGGCTCAGAAGAGCCACATAGCATAAATACAAACAGGGGTCACATGACCCATCATTCAGAGCATACAAGTAACGGAAGCATTACATGTCTGAGTAAAGACAACTACAAAAGAAAAAGGCCGAGAAGCCTGACTATCTACAAGTCCCTCCAAGGTACAAGATCGTAGCTGAGGTAACAAGCTACTCGTCGAAGTCCAAGCGGTACTACTAGTGAGACAGATGTCTCATCTGCAAAACATAAATAAAGCAAACGTGAGTACAAGGGTACTCAGCAAGACTTACATCAGATCCTATCATACATGCATTTGTATCAAGAAGGTAATGTGTGGTTTAGTTGCAGCAAGCCAGCTTTGACTCAGTGGCTATCCTGTTCTACGACAATGAGAAACTTCTTTGGGATGAGGCAGTGCACATGAGTCCACTAATCACCACATCAATACACTACTATGGATCCATCCTCGTCTCCTTACGAGAAGGCCATCCATAGCACTCACACTTGTCTTGAGCATTTTAGAGTATCCACTTAAAGTTGTCTATGTACCACGTAAGCATCCAAGAAGTCCATAACCGAGGACACGGCTATTCGAATAGATCATGATAACCCTGCAGGGGTGTACTTCATCACACACGCTCTCACCACTTATCACCATATACCCGTCATGTATCTCGGCAACCTTCAAGAGGAAGCCTGGCGAGGGTGTCGGCCACGACCTGACTAACCACACAAGACTCTAGTCCAGGTTTATCGCCTATTCAGGTTCCATCCGCAAGGAGATCCAGCCGAGGTTTCGCTCACGGCCCCAAACGATGTATACAGGGTTCCCGAGCCCACCATCCGAGTGCCACTCGGTACACCGAGCCACGTGTGCCTAGTCTGTCCCAAGTCCACCCTGCCGGGTGCCACTCGGTAGAAAAATAGCACTACCTACAAACACCAGAAACTATTGCAACTCCTGGACAGAGTTCAAGGCGGTTAATAAGTCGAGAGAGCTTGGAGCGCCCGGAGCCCAATGTGTGGTAGTAGCTAGTCATTGGACAACTTACACAGAACTCAGTTCTTAAGGACGGTCCCAATGAGACAACCCACCATGTACTCCTACATGGCCTCTCACCGCTACCTTTACCAAATC
Source organism: Triticum urartu (assembly GCF_003073215.2). NCBI lineage: Eukaryota > Viridiplantae > Streptophyta > Magnoliopsida > Poales > Poaceae > Triticum > Triticum urartu. The sequence continues at coordinate 187,261,294 of NC_053023.1, forward strand.
GTGTTCACACGCTTAACTCTCATTACCAGAACATATCATAACATTCCAATTCATTCCCGATGAATCAGACCTGACACAACTCTAAGCAATAGCAGGCATGGCATGGTAGGAACACAACATGGCTCAAACAACTCCTACACATGCTAGTGGGTTTTAACTATTTACTATGGCAATGACAGGTCATGCAGAGGAATGGGTTCAACTACCGCAGCATAAAGTAGCATTTGAATCGTTGTTGTCCTAATGCAATAAATGAGAGCAGGAGCGAGAGAGTAGGATTTTATCGGAATGAACAAGGGGGGATAGCTTGCCTGGTAGATCAACAGGGAGGCATGCTCCTCTGACAGGTACTCTGGAACACTCTCCGGAGCAGGACCTATCGAGAAGGAACGGTGTCGGAAATCAAAACACAAGCATATGCAACATTATGATGCATGAACATGGTAATGATGTTATGATTGCAATAATGCATCTAGCAACCATTTAAATGAAGTCCATATGGACCAAGGTTCATATGCAAACTCCATATTTAGCATTTAAAATGACATTATCATGTTTTCACTTATACAGTGGTATAAGTTGGTTGAACATGCATGAAAGTGGTACAAATGGATAGATTGAATTTTTCTGATAATTTTTCATATATAAATTATTTCAATCTGAGCTACAGTTGAATTTCTATGAATTATTGAAGTTTTGAACATTTTCTGGAATTTCCTGTTTAAAAAATAATTCCAGAAAAAGAATAACTGTGTCAGCATGATGTCATCACTACATCAGCGGGTCAACGTGGCTGTCCAGGTCAAATCTAACGTGTGGGGGCCACACGTCAGTGTCATGGTTAATTAACAGAGGGTTAATTAATCCTAACTACAAATTAGGGGGCGCCGGGGCCCATCTGTCACTGACCCACACGGGTCAAACCCGGGTCAACTGGGGGGGTTAGACCCGGTCAACCCCACCGGCGTTTAGCCGCCGGCGAGGCCGAACGCGGCGGAGGGCTCGGGATCACCATTCTGGCGACCATTTGGGCGGCGGAGGCCCCGGGCTAGGAGCCAGGGCTCGCCCGCATCGTTTGGAGCAAGCGGGGGCTGCGGGGGTGGCTTGAGCTCGCCGGAGCAGAGCTCGCGGCGGCGGCCGGGGCACGGCCCGAGCGGAAGCAAGCTACGGGGCACGGCAGGAACTGCGGAGGCCCTCTACGGCCTCCTGGCGTCACCAGGAGCACGGTGACGCGCGCGGGAGCGGCTGGCTCGGCCTCTGGCCACGGGGGCGCCATGGCCGGAGGCGATGAGGTCTCGGGCACGGTAGCTGAGCTAGCTAGGCGGGGCAAACGAGCACGGGGAGGAGGGGAGAACGAAGTAGAGCTCACAGGGAGGTCGTAGACGTCGTCAGCGAGCTCGGGGACGCGCTGAGGTCGACGGTGCGGCGATGGGGATCCATGGCGGCCGGAGATGAAGACGACGGTGATGGAGGCGCTCCAGGGCCTCCCGAGGCGCGTGGCTCGACGGAGAGGTAGACGCAGACGTGGCGGAGCTTCTGGACACAACAGCGAGGCGAGGGGAAGTCGGTGGCTACGGCAACGGCGAGCGGCGGCGACGGCAGCGCTCGGGCGGGTCGAGAGAGAGGGATCCAGGGGAGGAGGGAGAGCGAGAGAGAGTGAGATAGAGTCGAGGGGAGTGCGTGGCATCGTCGGGGGCCTCCAGCAGTGAGCGGGGAAGTAGGAGGTGGCCGGCGCGTGCTCGCGCGCGGCGGCCACACACGCTGTCCTCCTGGCTGGAGGAAGATGACAGGGAAGGGGGGACAGGTGGGCTGGGCTGCTGCTGGGCTGCACAGTGCTGGGCCAGCACAGGAGCTGGGCCGCAGGTAAGCGCAGGTGGGTTTTTACCATTTCTGTTTCTTTTCTATTTATCTGCCATTTGTTTTGATTTGATAAAAATACCAAATCATTTTATTTAATTCTGACAATTTTTGCAGGGACCTAAGGGATTATTCCAAAGCCCCTCACCAAAATTCAGAATTATTGGACAATATTTCATATATATAAAAATATTTATCCAACGCAAATAATTACTGGATTAACTCCAAATGTCCAAAATAAATATTTATGAGTTCCTTAAAATATTGGTTTGATTTTTACCTCTGACCAATATTTTCAGAGAGTAACATGAACATTTTCTTGGACCTTTTTGGAGAAATTTTTATCTGGATTATTTCCAGAAATGATTCTGAGGGTTTCACAAATCCCCATTTCAAATTTAAATGGAATTTAAACATGATGCACAAATGGCTAGCTGGTCTAGGTCATACCAGAACTAGGGATGTGACAACTCGCCCCCACTTGAAAAAATCTCGTCCCAAGATTCAGGAGTCGATGGAAAGAAGGTGGGGTACTCCAATCGAAGACGATCTTCTCGCTCCCAAGTAGCTTCTCTCTCAGAATGATGAGACCACTGAACCTTGAGAAACTTGATGTGCCTCTACTTGATCAAGAACGCGAACAGGGTACTCTCGATATGTGAGGTTATCTTGGAGATCAAGCATATCGTGGTCCACTCCGCGGATGGAATCCAAGAAGCAATGCCTGAGTTGAGAGACGTGGAAAACATCATGAACTCGGAAAAGATGTGGTGGTAGTTCCAACTGGTAGGCAACCTCTCCTCGTTTAGCGAGAATGAGAAAGGGACCAATGTAACGAGGAGCCAACTTGCCCTTGATACCGAATCGATGGGTACCCTTTAAAGGGGTAACCCGAAGGTAAGCTTTGTCGCCAATTTCATAAGCCACTTCCTTATGACTACGGTCATACTGGCTCTTTTGACGAGATTGGGCTGTTTTCAAGTTCTCACGAATGATGCGAACTTGCTCTTCTGCCTCCTGGATCATATCCGGTCCAAAGAATTGTCTTTCACCGGTTTCTGACCAGTTCAAAGGTGTTCGACATCTTCGTCCATACAGAACCTCAAAAGGAGCTTTCTTGAGGCTGGATTGGTAGCTGTTGTTATAAGCAAACTCGGCGAAGGGGAGACACTTCTCCCAATCCATACCGAATGAGATAACACAAGCTCTAAGCATGTCTTCAAGAATCTGGTTGACCTTTCACCTGACCACTTGATTGAGGGTGGAAAGTGGTACTGAAGGAAAGATGGGTGCCCATGAAAGTTTGGAAACTCTCCAAGAAATGAGAAGTGAAAAGACTACCACGGTCTGAATTGATCTCTAGTGGAACACCATGAAGTGACACTATTCGATAAATATATAAGTCAGCGAGCTAACTAGCAGTGATACTCTCTCGAACAGGTAGGAAGCGAGCCACTTTGGAAATACGATCAATGACTACGAAGATAGCATTATTCCCTCTCTTGGTCCTGGGAAAGCCGGTGATGAAGTCCATACCAACTTTATCCCATTTCCACTCCGGAATAGCTAAAGGTTGAAGGGTGCCAGCAGGTCTCTGATGCTCTGCCTTCACGCGACGACAAACGTCACAGTTAGCAATAAATTGAGCAATTTCTCTCTTCAACCTAGTCCACCAGAACCTCTGGCGTAGGTCCTGATACATCTTAGTACTACCGGGATGAATCGTGAGAGGAGATTCATGCGCCTCCTTAAGGATTAATTGTCGAAGATGTTGATTCTTGGGAACCACCAAGCGACTCTCAAAGAAAACAACACCACGATCATCTATAGAGAAACTACCACCAACTCCTTTGTTAATGTTTCTCTTGATCCAGGAAATTCCCGTATCCTGCTTTTGAGCAGAGATGATTTGATCCACAAGAGTATGTTTCGCTAGCAAGGTAGAAAGGAATCCGTGAGGAGCAAGGTGGACGTTAAGCTTACATAATTCCTCATGGAGAAGTGGTTGGCCCTGCTGCAACTTGAGACTGTTGCAATAGGACTTACGACTTAGCGCATCAGCCATGACATTCCCCTTGCCTGGGGTGTAGGTAATCCCTAAGTCGTAATCTGAGATCAACTCCAGCCAACGTCTTTGCCTAAGGTTCAAATCTGGTTGGGTGAAGATATATTTGAGACTTTGGTGATCGGTGTAAATCTCGCAACGTTTACCAAGAAGGTAATGTCACCAGGTCTTAAGTGCATAGACTACGGCTGCAAGCTCTAGATCATGTGTAGGATAATTCTCCTCATGTGGATGGAACTATCGAGATGCATAGGCAATCACATGGCGATCTTGCATAAGAATGCAACCTAGTCCCTGTCATGAGGCATCACAATAGATAACAAAGTCCTTAGTGAAGTCCGGTGGCACAAGTATGGGAGCAGAAGTCAGGCGTCTTTTCAGTTCCTGAAAACTGTGCTCACACTGTGGGGACCACTCAAACTTTTTATATTTCTTGAGAAGTTCCGTGAGAGGTTTGGCCACTTTGGAGAAATTCTCAACGAAGCGGCGACAATAACTGTCTAGACCAAGGAAACTCCTAACTTGCTTAACTGTTTCAGGCGGAGTCCAATCAAGAACGGCCTGAACTCTTTCAGGATTGACAGCAATGCCCTTACCAGAGATTACGTGGCCGAGATAGGTCACTTCTGGCAACCAAAATTCGCACTTGGAGAACTTGGCATAAAGGCGGTGCTCTCTGAGTTTTTCTAGCACAAGTCTAAGATGTTCGGCATGCTCTTCCTTGTTCTTCGAGTAAATAAGGATATAATCGAGGTAAACCACGACGAACTTATCTAAGTACTCCATGAAGATCGAGTTCATCAAGCGGGAGAATGTAGATGGAGCATTAGTTAGACCGAAGGACATGACGGTGTACTCACACTACTAGGAAAAGGCATGCTAGTGGCGCACCGAATTTTCCTTCTAATGGCGCACTACCGGTGCGCCACTGGCATCACGCCATTAGAATTAAATTCTAATGGCGCACCACTGGTGCGCCATTAGTATCTGGTGTTCTAATGGCGCACCACGTAGTGCGCCGTTAGTATAGCCTGAAGTGCGCCATTAGAATGCCTCCCAGGGGGCCATATGTACCCATGTGCTTTTGCATTCTAATGGCGCACCAGCAGTTAATGCGCCATTAGTGTGATGATCATAGTGCGCCATTAGTGTCTTGTGTGGTGCGCCATTAGTATGAATATTAGGTTTTATTTTGTTTTTGCTTTTTTGATTTTTGCACAGGTTACAAAATATATTATTGGACAGAATATAGACAGCAGCACACAGGAACATCAGATTCATCGAATACAATAGAAGATTAGTCTCCGAATACAATTCATCATATTAGTCTCCGAATTCAAAAGACCGAACAAAGATAAAACATTACAGGTCTCAAGACCACGAGTATCGAGTTTGTCGGAAGTAATACTAATCCTAACAAGTCCTACTAATCATCATCATACAACTTCTACTCGTTATTCATAACAAGTCATACGATCATCATCTTGATAGTCTTCGAACCAACCCTACTTAATTGTTCTTAGCACATGATCATTAGTATTAGGCAGGATCTAAATACCCTATTTAAGCTAAAATAGCATAAAACAATATAGACCCTGACTCTCCATTATGGAGAATGGAGAACATCCTGTCTCCAATTCTTGCGCTTCGCTTCCTTTTGCTTCCAAGAAGCTCCTTACGACTGTCCATACATTTTTTCCATCCTTTGATTTTCATGTCTCCACTTCTTTTAGAAATCTCGTATGGACAGTTGAGATTCGTAGGACGACCTGGCTGTATGTTCAAAACATTAACACTACCTTTCAGATACATCATATGAGGCACACAATTCTCTGGGATTATCTGTTGAAAAACATAGTAATAACTTCATAGTTAGCAATGATGTACTAGTTCTAGAAGTATGCAAAAGATGCACGGATGTCGTAATAGTAAAAATCTTACCAGGGTATCTCCATGGTAGTTACCGTAGTCGAACACATGCACTAGTGGCACGTATTTACCATAATGTTGAGGAGTTTGTTTGTGGATAATGTAATTCTCAATGTCAGTACAAAATCCGACCAGATGATTTTTCTCCTTGTAAGTTGTTAATTCGGAGCCATCGGTGTAGTGGGTTTTGTCTACCATCTCCCGCACATTCTTTGAACAATAAAAATAAGCTGTCAATGGAAATAAGCTGTCAACTATTTTGAAATAAACAATATAAATTAGCTAGTAACTATGTTTGAGAAACTCACATAGCGGTAGAACTGGAGGCATATCAACAAGGACCCAAATGTCCATATTGTCTTGGTTGATGTCAGGATTACCAAGATCCATGGTGACAAGCATACCCTCATCAAAACATAAATCTTGCAAAATGCTTCCCAATTTTTGCAACCAAAATGGGTTACGCTCTCAGAATTATATAGATTTACTTCAAAGTCCACATCATGATGAGTCCTTAGGTGAATTTTCTTTGCTTCAGAAATTTCATGGTCTTCAAAATCCATCCTCTCCAAGACATAGCGTCTTGCATGGCATGGGATAAGCTATACTCGAATTGTAAAAGATGAAAATTACACGTTGAAATAGTTGAACTCATGCTTAATTATGAAAATAACACTTGTCGTCATTGTGTACTGTTTCAACTTCGAAGGTCTCCTCGAGCTTAATGCTGAAGCGCCGATCATCGTCCAGGTGAGGCATGTCGCACAGACCTCGATCGTCGTGGCACCAGTCGCACTCTGCCGGGAGACTTTCGTCGTCCCTTTCGTCGTCCGATGATGATGACGACATATCCTACGTTCATAATTCAAAACTACATCATTTAGGGTTTGTCGACACCGAGGCATCCTAAAAGCTAAGCTTTTATCATTTAGGGTTTGTCGACGCTGAGGCACCCTAAAAGCCTAATCTTTCATCATTTTGGTTCTTATCGACACCGAGGCACCCTAAAAGCCAAGGTTTTATCATTTAGGGTTTGTCGACGTCGAGGCACCCTAAAAGCCTAAGCGTACATCATTTAGGTTCTCATCGACACCGAGGGACCCTATAGAAGCGAAGTTAAGTTTTCATCATTTAGGGTTTATCGATGCCGAGGCACCCTAGGTTGGGCCTAATCACTTGGCACTAATCACTTGGTTCTATTGCCACCTATGTTGGGTTTATCATCTAGGGTTTATCGATGCTAACAAGAATTCTAAGTTGGGCCTAATCACTTGGCTCTATTGCCACCTATGGTTTAATGCAGCAAGAATGGTGGGGCAGTTGATCCTACTTAATTAAGTACTAAGATACCCCGGCCCATGCATTAGTAGCAAGTACCCCATATGTCCGATTTTTAGCAAAGTCATGCTAAAATTCACGGAAAATTTCAGCATGACCTTTGCTGAAAATAAGACATATGGAGTACCTGAATTTTCTGGAACGGAAGTTAATCAACATTCCGGCATACTCAAGGGCCTCTCGGGGTACCTGCAAAATCATCATGACACGATGGTCGGAGACAAAACCCAGCAAACTAGCACCACAATGTGCCTCTACTTTCATATGGATGAAAAGGCCACAGACCATATGGTCCTCTGCTTTCATATGGACAAAAATCAGCTCAACTTATGTGAGCTTCCATTCCAGATCTAATAGGTCACCCAACAAAAAATCATGTTCACTAAGTCCACAAAAATGAATAGGTTCAGTAAACTTGAAGTACTCAACACTAAACATGGTTCAGAGCTCACTACACTACACTACACTAGAACAAGCTCACTACACTACACTACACATGCTTAAACTCTGAACATAAACAAACACCAGCAATGCAATATGTAAACTACCTCTGTTTCTAGGCAACAAGAGTTATCATCAATGCTTTTGAGTTTATTAAGTACCTTCAGTTCTGAGTTTTAAATGTCAAAAGAGCTTCACAGAATCTTGAATCCTCCAAATCACTCTTAACAATTCTGCATTGCACAAAGGCAGCAATTAACAACACAACTAGGGAGTCTAGGACAATGCCACCAGATAGAATTTGAAGGAAAAACGTTCTTCCAGAACCTTCAAGCCACAATCATACATAGAGTGGCTAATCATATAAGCTATATTTAAATAAACATCAACTAAACTTGATGACAAGAAAAACTATAATCACATTGATACAAACTAGAGCATATAGCAATAGTAAATTGCTGCTCCATATAGCAATAGTAATGCACCTAATCAACATTGTAGAGCATCCTGTTACAAACTTGTTCTGATCCTGCAAATTAATTGGGAGGAAGAATTAGGGAGGGAGGGAATGGTAATGATTCAGAGAAGAACAATAGTAATGCTCCATATAGCAATAGTAATGCTCCATATGTTCTGATCCATATAGCAAGAAGAACTAGGGAGGGAGGGAATGGGGAGGAAGGGTGGAGAGGGAGGAAGGAGGAGAGGTACCTATAGCAAGAAGAACATGGTAGCAAAACATATAGTGAGAATTGCCATCTACCAGTCCTATGTGACTGAACCAAACATGCACAGCTTGCGCCATCATCATTTTTTTTTGAATTTTCATCATCAACTAATTAACACCCTCTGTGACGGTGTATTAGCATAGGCATAAGCTGCACTACAACTTGTTCATGCCGCCTCTTTGAACTATAAAACTCTGCACTAGTACTTTGGCATGGTGTTAGACTTTGTACATAAGTACATGACCCGTATGAGGAGTAGTTATCTCGATTGTGCAGTCACGAACATACAGAGCATTGCATGATTAAGACAACTAAATAAAAACACGGTACAAAAACATATACATAGAATTGCCATCCACCAGTCCCATGTCACTGAACATATATATGATGCACTTGCCTTAACACATATCTCCAGAAGGGACCTGAATCGAGCAACAACCAGCCTAAGGGGAGGAGGGGAAGGGGGGAGAGGTGAGGAATCACCTGTGGGATAACGGCAGGCTGCCGTAGGAGGGCGCCGGCGTTGAGGAGGCGGCGGGCGGCGGCGCGTCGAGGAGGAGGCGGCGTGTCGAGGAGGAGGCGTGTCGAGGAGGAGGCGGCGCGTCGAGGAGGAGGCGGTGTGTCGACCTTGCCACCCACCTTGGAGCCGGAACCCAAGGGCGTGCAGGTGCGGCGGACGGAGGGGACGGAGGGGGCGGCGCTCGCGGGGGAGGCGGGGCTCGAGGGGAGGCGGTGCTCGACGGGGAGGAAGGGGAGAGGGAGGCGGCGAGGGCGCGTGGGCAGCTGCGGCGGACGGAGGCGGCGGATGGCGGGGGCGCGTGGGCGGCTGTGGCGGCGGCGGATGGCGGTGGTCGATCGAGGAGAATCTGGCGAGGGAGGGAGGGAGGACACAGTGCGAGGGCAGTAGGTGGAGTGGGGGGAGGGTTCTAATGGCGCACCACCCCCTCGTGCGCCATAAGTACGACTATTCTAATGGCGCACCACCCCTCGGTGCGCCATTAGAATTTTGTTTTAATCTAGCCCACTAGCCCTATCTACAACCTAACCCTATCTACAACAGAAGCCCCCCACTAGCCCGACTGGTCAGCACGCAACACACACACTAGGAGGTCCTGGGTTCGATTCCCAGGCTCCCCAATATTTTTTTATGCATTTTAAATGTTGTTTGATATTTATTTGTGTTTAAATATGTTCAAACTTGTTTAAATCATAACAGTAATATTTTTTTTATAAAAATAGTAATAATTTTTTAAAAAATATGTTCAAATTTGTTACCTGAAAATATCATCATCGGCGGCGGTGGAACGGGGGAGGGTGCGGGGGGGTGCCGTGGAGCTAGCGGGGGAGGGTGCGGGTGGGATCGAGATGGAGGGGGATCGAGATCAAGATGGAGGGGGGAATCGAGATCGAGATGGAGATCGAGATCAAGTGTCCTCATGAATTCAAAAAGTGCCCATGAAATTTAAAAATATTCATGATATCAAAAAGTGCCCATGAAATACAATCGAGAAATGAAGACTACGATTTAAATACAATCGATCTTAGCTAGCTATCTGTTCACAATCTTCTTGCCGATTAGTAGTTTTGCAAAAAAGTAAAAAAAATATATACTAATGGCGCACCGGGTAATAGTGCGCCATTACTAGTTTAAACTAGTAATGGCGCACTGTGAAACGATGCGCCATTAGTAGTTTTGCAAAAAAAAAGAATAATTTTTTTACAGTAATGGCGCACTGTCTGCTTGGTGCGCCATTACTACTTAGAACTAGTAATGGCGCACTTCGACCTGATGCGCCATTAGTATGTATGGAAAAATGGAAAAAAAATAATAATTTAATACTAGTGGCGCACCCTGTTTCTGGTGCGCCATTAGTGTCTTCCACACTAATGGCGCATCACCAACCGGTGCGCCATTAGTATATAGTAGTGGTGCACTGCTTCCATGGTGCGCTATTAGTATCAATCCTATCTATAGCCCTTTTCCTAGTAGTGTCATACTGGCCATAACGAGTGACAAAAGCCGTCTTAGGAATGTCCCCATTTCTGATCTTGATTTGGTGGTAGCCTAACCTCAAATCCATCTTGGAAAAGACTGAGGATCCAGCGAGCTGATCATACAAGTCGTTGATCCTGGGGAGCGGATACTTGTTCTTTATCGTGACCAAATTAACGGGACGATAATCTACAACCATCCGGTCCATACCATCCTTCTTCTTAACGAAGAGGACGGGGCAAGCCCAGGGAGAAGAACTAGGACGGATGAAACCCTTTTGCAAGGATTCATCGAGTTGTTTCTTAAGCTCAGCTAGTTCTAAGGGTGCCATCTTGTAAGGTCTCCTAGAGATTGGAGCGGTTCCTGGGATAAGATCTATGACAAATTCTACATCTCTATCAGGTGGAATACCTGGCAGTTCCTCTGGAAAAACATCCGGAAAGTCACGGACTACCGGGATATCTTCAAGGTCAGGAAGAGGGTTGGCATTAAGAGAATAGAGCTGACGCTTTGCAACTCTAGTGGAGACGGTGACTATCTTGCCAGATGGGTGTGTAAGCTGAACAGACCTAGTGTAACAATCAATCTTGGCATAATGAGCTTTCATCCAGTCCATAGCCAAGATGATGTTAATATCTGTAGACTTGAGGGCTATAAGTGATGCAAGGAATACAACTCTGTCAACAAGGATTTCATTACCATGGCTTATTCTGGTAGTTTGCCATCTAGACCCTGGAGTTTGGATTTCAAGTGGAGTTGGCATATCGCAAAATGACATGTCGTGCAAACGAGCATAGCCTTCAGAAATGAAGGAGTGAGATGCTCCGGTATCGAACAGAACCGAAGCTGGATGGCAATTGACAAGGAGGGTACCAAGAACGACATCCGGATCATCATGAGTGTCTTTAGCTGAGACGTGATGCACACATCCACGTTCAGTGGGAGCTGACTTGACACTAATCATCTTTCGTGATGGCTTACCACGGCCAACAGACTTCTCAGGCTGGGGTGGAGCATAGTTGGTTTGAGAGCAGTCACGGGCATAGTGTCCTGGCTCTCTGCATGTGAAGCAAATCCTTGAAGTTGGACGTGGACCCGCATTGACAAGGGGTCTACCAATAGGTCTGGGTGGAGCATACTGCTGAATTGGGTGAGGTGCCACACAAGAAGGCCTCGGTGTATATCCGGGTGGAAGAGCGGAGTTCGGAACCCAAATCCGGCGCTTCTGCGAAGTAGAACCGGAAGAAGAACCCAAACCACGGGTGTGCTTACGAGACTCCTCATAGGTGAGCTGAGCTCTCTCTGCGTTAATGGCCTTGTTCACAAGAGCCTGGAATGTATTGCAATGGTGCAAGTGGAGATCACGACGCAACTTGGGGTTGAGACCCTTCCAGAACCTAGCCTGCTTCTTGGCATCCGTGGACACTTCTTCTGTAGCATAGCGGGCGAGGTTCTCAAACTCTCTACTGTAAGCATCAACAGCCATCTTACCCTGGGTGAAACTACAGAACTCTTCTCTCTTGCGGTCAATGAGAGCTAGAGGAATGTGATGCTCGCGAAAAGCCTCAGTGAAATCTCTCCAGGTCGGTATCTGGCCGGCTGGAAGCGTAGCCTCATAGTTCCGCCACCAAAGACTAGCAGGACCTTCCAGGTGATATGCAGCATAGGTGACCTTGTCACCTTCAGCTACGTTCGCAGAACGCAGCTTGTGAGTGATACTACCGAGCCAGTCATCTGCATCGAGTGGTTCAATGGAATGATGGAAGGTAGGTGGTTTCAAACCAACGAAATCATAGATGGTCGCTAACTCTTTGCACTGGGGTGTGGTGTTCTCCTCGATACGTGCTAACAAGCGGTTAGACTCATGCTTGTTCCTCTCCATCTCAAGCATGAACTCTGTCAACGAAGACTGGTCAGGAGGATCCTCATCCCTACCATCTCCGTGGTTCCGGCTACGAGCAACAGAACTTTGGTTAACCGGCAACATCCTGAAGAACGAAACCAAGGAAAACAAGGATGGACTCAGCATCAACTATAGGATGCAGAAGATAGCACAGAAATTTAGTATCTCTCAAACTCCTAGGACAATTCCGTCAGCATAACGACAGTAAAATGCTCAGAATGAGACATCCTGCAAACGATGGGGTAGTACCATACTCAATATCATCACTCAAGGTTCTGAGACATTACTAAACAGACTACACCGGAGGTACTCGAACTGGGATATGACTCTGATCAACTAATCCTAAGAGACTATGGAGTAGTAACACGTGATCCTGATAGACAGAAGAGAAGCCTAGTTCCTTAACCCCATAGGAAAGATAGGATGACTCAGATCAGAAGGCATGAGGTATAAGGAGTAAAAGAGCCTTACGTTCCCTTCCACAATCAATTCCCTTACATAACTAAAGAATTTCTAGACTCAACTTCGACCAGGTTGGCTTGGAAATCCTACGGGCAGTCAGGCTCTGATACCAAAGCTGTCGGGACCCCGATTCTAAGTCACACCGATCTAGCATGTAACACCTCATATCACTTTGCGGCCTCATGCACGGTATCCCCATGGGTGTCGCCTTACCATGGCCCGGGACCGTTTGCGCCTTTTGGCTCACGTATATGATAATGTCACTAGCATCCATATGACAGAGAACCCGGGCCGACATGGCTAGTCATGAACCCAAAGCGGCACAAACCTATGGAGACAGGCATACATGAATCACATCGAGCATGTCGGTCAACAGCGTATGAATCCGGGCTGTAGCATTGGGCTAACAGGACTCTGGAAGTCACCGCGTGACATTTCCCCGAAGGGACAGACATAGGAACGAAGTGGAACACATGCCGGCCAGTCAAGTGTTCTGAGCAGTAGTGCTGGGCTAGCAGGACTCCGGTGAACCGGGCTGTAGCGGACTACTATGGCTCAAGGAAGCACTAGACTACATTTCCCCATCAGAGAGGCTGTCAAAGACAAACAACTAGATTGTCGGATCCCACACATAGCAATAAATGTCACACGTACGCATAACATGCAAGTATGTGATGTACAACATGGCATCACAACATAACACAATTCATATAGATAAAGGCTCAGAAGAGCCACATAGCATAAATACAAACAGGGGTCACATGACCAATCATTCAGAGCATACAAGTAACGGAAGCATTACATGTCTGAGTACAGACAACTACAAAAGAAAAAGGCCAGGAAGCCTGACTATCTACAAGTCCCTCCAAGGTACAAGATCGTAGCTGAGGTAACAAGCTACTCGTCGAAGTACAAGCGGTACTACTAGTGAGACAGATGTCTCATCTGCAAAACATAAATAAAGCAAACATGAGTACAAGGGTACTCGGCAAGAATTACATCAGATCCTATCATACATGCATTTATATAAAGAAGGTAATGTGGGGTTTAGTTGCAGCAAGCCAGCTTTGACTCAGTGGCTATCCTGTTCTACGACAATGAGAAACTTCTTTGGGATGAGGCAGCGCACACGAGTCCACTAATCACCACATCAATACACTACTATGGATCCATCCTCGTCTCCTTACGAGAAGGCCATCCATAGCACTCAACCTTGTCTTGAGCATTTTAGAGTATCCACTTAAAGTTGTCTATGTACCACGTAAGCATCCAAGAAGTCCATAACCGAGGACACGGCTATTCGAATAGATCATGATAACCCTGCAGGAGTTACTTCATCACACACGCTCTCACCACTTATCACCATTTACCTGTCATGTATCTCGGCAACCTTCAAGCGGAAGCCTGGCGAGGGTGTCGGCCATGACCTGACTAACCACACAAGACTCTAGTCCAGGTTTATCGCCTATTCGTGTTCCATCCGCAAGGAGATCCGGCCGAGGTTTCGCTCACGGCCCCAAACGATGTGTACAGGGTTCCCAAGCCCACCATCCGGGTGCCACTCGGTACACCGGGCCACGTGTGCCAATTCTGTCCCAAGTCCACCCTGCCGGGTGCCACTCGGTAGAAAAATAGCACTACCTACAAACACCAGAAACTATTGCAACTCCTGGACAGAGTTCAAGGCGGTTAATAAGTCGAGAGAGCTTGGAGCGCCCGGAGCCTAATGTGTGGTAGTAGCTAGTCGTTGGACAACTTACACAGAACTCAGTTCTTAAGGACGGTCCCAATGAGACAACCCACCATGTACTCCTACATGGCCTCTCACCGCTACCTTTACCAAATCATGTTCACACGCTTAACTCTCATTACCAGAACATATCATAACATTCCAATTCATTCCCGATGAATCGGACCTGACACAACTCTAAGCAATAGCAGGCATGGCATGGTAGGAACACAACATGGCTCAAACTACTCCTACACATGCTAGTGGGTTTTAACTATTTACTGTGGCAATGACAGGTCATGCAGAGGAATGGGTTCAACTGCCGCAGCATAAAGTAGCAGTTGAATCGTTGTTGTCCTAATGCAATAATTGAGAGCAGGAGCGAGAGAGTAGGATTTTATCGGAATGAACAAGGGGGGATTGCTTGCCTGGTAGATCAATAGGGTGGCACTGCTCCTCTGACAGGTACTCTGGAACACTCTCCGGAGCAGGACCTATCGAGAAGGAACAGTGTCGGAAATCAAAACACAAGCATATGCAACATTATGATGCATGAACATGGTAATGATGTTATGATTTCAATAATGCATTGAGCAACCATTTAAATGAAGTCCATATGGACCAAGGTTCATATGCAAACTCCATATTTAGCATTTAAAATGCCATTATCATGTTTTCACTTATACAGCGGTATAAGTTGGTTGAACATGCATGAAAGTGGTACAGATGGATAGATTGAATCTTTCTGATAATTTTTCATATATAAATTATTTCAATCTGAGCTAAGGTTGAATTTCTATGAATTTTTGAAGTTTTGAACATTTTCTGGAATTTCCTGTTTAAAAAATAATTCCAGAAAAAGAATAACTGCGTCAGCATGACGTCATCACTACATCAGCGGGTCAACATGGCTGTCCAGGTCAAATCTGACGTGTGGGGGCCACACGTTAGTGTCATGGTTAAT
This sequence comes from Triticum urartu, assembly GCF_003073215.2. Taxonomy (NCBI): domain Eukaryota; kingdom Viridiplantae; phylum Streptophyta; class Magnoliopsida; order Poales; family Poaceae; genus Triticum; species Triticum urartu. The sequence continues at coordinate 187,276,703 of NC_053023.1, forward strand.
TAACAGAGGGTTAATTAATCCTAACTACAAATTAGGGGGCGCCGAGGCCCATCTGTCACTGACCCACACGGGTCAAACCTGGGTCAACTGGGGGGATTAGACCCGGTCAACCCCACCGGCGTTTAGCCGCCGGCGAGGCCGAACGCGGCAGAGGGCTCGGGATCACCATTCCGGCGACCATTTGGGTGACGGAGGCCACGAGCGAGGAGCCAGGGCTCGCCCGCATTGTTTGGAGCAAGCGGGGGCTGCGGGGGTGGCTTGAGCTCGCCGGAGCAGAGCTCGCGGCGGCGGCCGGGGCACGGCTCCGAGCAGAAGCGAGCTACGGGGCACGGCAGGAACTGCGGAGGCCCTCTACGGCCTCCTGGCGTCACCAGGAGCATGGTGACGCGCGCGGGAGCGGCTGGCTCCGCCTCTGGCCACGGGGGCGCCATGGCCGGCGGCGATGAGGTCTCGGGCGTGGTAGCTGAGCTAGCTAGGTAGAGCTCACGGGGAGGTCGTAGACGTCGTCAGCGAGCTCGGGGACGCACTAAGGTCGACGGTGCGGCGATGGGGATCCACGGCGGTCGGAGATGAAGACGACGGCGATGGAGGCGCTCCAGGGCCTCCCGAGGCACGTGGCTCGAGGGAGAGGTAGACGCAGACGTGGCGGAGCTTCTGGACACAACAGCGAGACGAGGGGAAGTCAGTGGCTACGGCAACGGCGAGCGGCGGCGACGGCAGTGCTCGGGCGGGTCGAGAGAGAGGGATCCAGGGGAGGAGGGAGAGCAAGAGAGAGTGAGATAGAGTCGAGGGGAGTGCTTGGCGTCGTCAGGGGCCTCCAGCAGCGAGCGGGGAAGTAGGAGGTGGCCGGCGTGTGCTCGCGCGCGGCGGCCACACGCGCTGTCCTCCTCGCGGGAGGAAGACGATAGGGAAGGGGGGACAGGTGGGCTGGGCTGCTGCTGGGCTGCACAGTGCTGGGCCAGCACAGGAGCTGGGCCGCAGGTAAGCACAGGTGGGTTTTTACCATTTCTGTTTCTTTTCTATTTATCTGCCATTTGTTTTGATTTGATAAAAATACCAAATCATTTTATTTAATTCTCACAATTTTTGCAGGGACCTAAGGGATTATTCCAAAGCCCCTCACCAAAATTCAGAATTATTGGACAATATTTCATATATATAAAAATATTTATCCAACGCAAATAATTACTGGATTAACTCCAAATGTCCAAAATAAATATTTATGATTTCCTTAAAATATTGGTTTGATTTTTACCTCTGACCAATATTTTCAGAGAGTAACATGAACATTTTCTTGGACCTTTTTGGAGAAATTCTTATCTGGATTATTTCCAGAAATGATTCTGAGGGTTTCACAAATCCCCATTTCCAATTTAAATGGAATTTAAACATGATGCACAAATGGCTAGCTGGTCTAGGTCATACCAGAACAAGGGATGTGACAATACTTCTTTGCGATAACTTTGTGTAGTACCACCAAAGGATCTACCTCGTCTAGGTGTTGTAGCACTACCAAGTTTGCTCTGTCAAAGTCGCTGTGTCGATCTGAGTATGCCACGTGCAGTTACTTGCGACCATTGGAGTGACCTTCTCCTTCGAGCCTCCCATCGTGCTTGTTAACGGGCAAACCAACAATAACACCAGGCGGCTGGTTTGCGCCATATAGAAAATTCTTGCAGAAAGAGATGCACTCTTGTGTCAGATAGCCCTGGACGATGCTACCATCCAGACGGGACAGGTTACGAACGAATACTTTGATGATCACATTCATCCTCTCAAACGGCATCATGTTTTGCAGAAATGATGGCTCCAGGTCTATTATGTCGTCCACAATATGGACACACAGATGCACCATCATGTCAAAGAACACGGGCGGGAAGTACATCTCAACCTCATTCAGTATCACAATGATCTCTTCCTGTAGCCTTCGGAGCTGCTTCACACTGAGCGACTTTCGAGAGATGACGTCGAAAAAGTTTCAGAGACCAATAAGCCCGTCACGGACGTGCTTGTCCATTATCCCTCTAAGGGCAATAGGTAGTATCTACGTCATCATCACATGACAGTCATGGGACATCATGCCTCTGAACCTTTTTTTGTCCGTGTCTAGATATCTGCTTATCTTGCCACAGTAACCGGAACTAACTTTGTCTCCAGTAAGGCACTTAAAGAATTGATCTATCTTAGCTTGACTTAAGGTGAAGCAAGAAGGTGGGCAATAATCCTATTTCTTTATTTTCTTGCCCTTCTTCTCCCGCGCCTCTGTCTCCGTCTCTGTCTCGTCTGACTTTTTACGGGGCGGCATGTGCAGATCTTCCCTGATATTCAAATCTTGCAAGTCTTTTCTTGCATTCGGCCCATCCTTGGTCTTATCCGGCATGTTCATAAGTGTCGCGAGCAAGCTCTCAAGGACATTCTTACAGATATGCATTTGATCAAGGCAATGAGGTATATCGAGTTTGTGCCAGTACTCCAAGTCCCAGAACACAGACCTCGTCTTCCATACCTTCAGCAGTGGCTCCGGCACCTTTTTCATCGTCTCTCCTGGTGTGGGGCACTCGTTCTAGTTTTTCAACAGCTCATCGATTTCGGCGCCGCTCCGCTTACGTGGAGGTCCTCGATGCTTAGCGTTACCATTGAATAGATCTCCATGATTTCTCCACGGGTCATCATGTTCGAGCCATCTTCGATGCCCCAAGTACACGATTTTCCCAGACCCGCCATCTTTCCTTGACGTTAGCTACTAAGATGTTGTATCATCCATGCACCGCGTGCATCCGCAATATCCATGGCACACCTGGCCTGCGACATATCCGTAACCGAGATAGTCGTGCACTGTCGTGATTAGCGCGACTCTCATATAGAAATGCTCGCCTTTGCTGGTGATACGTCCATTTTGCATCATGCTTTTATATCGATATTTATTGCATTATGGGCTGTTATTACACATTATGTCACAATACTTATGCCTATTCTCTCTTATTTTACAAGGTTTACATAAAGAGGGAGAATGCCGGCAGCTAGGATTCTGGGCTAGAAAAGGAGCAAATATTAGAGACCTATTATGCACAGCTCCAAAAGTCCTGAAAATTCACGGAAGTCAATTTTAGAATATATAATAAATATTGAGCGCAAGAAGTTCACCAAGGGGGCCACACCCTGGCCACGAGAGTGGGGGCGCACCCTACCCCCTGGTCGCGCCCCCTACCTCATGGGCCCCCTGGTGGCCCTCCGATGGCCATCTTCTGCTATATGGAGTCTTTCAATGAGAAAAAAATCATAATCCATCTCCCCGGACGAGACTCCGCCGCCACGAGGCGGAACCTTGGTGGAACCAATCTAGGGCTCTGGCGGAGCTGTTCTGTTGGGGAAACTTCCCTCCGAGAGGGGGAAATCATCGCCATCATCATCACGAACGTCCTCTCATCGGGAGAGGGTAATCTCCATCAACATCTTCACCAGCACCATCTCCTCTCAAAACCCTAGTTCATCTCTTGTATCCAATTCTTGTCTCCAAGTCCGGGATTGGTACCTGTGGGTTGCTAGTAGTGTTAATTACTCCTTGTAGTTGATGCTAGTTGGTTTATTTGGTGGAAGATCATATGTTCAGATCCTATATGCATATTAATACCCCTCTAATTATGAACATGAATATGCTTTGTGAGTAGTTATGTTTGTTCCTGAGGACATGGGAGAAGTCTTGCTATTAGTAGTCATGTGAATTTGGTATTCGTTCGATATTTTGATGAGATGTATGTTGTCTCTCCTCTAGTGGTGTTATGTGAACGTTGACTACATGACACTTCACCATTATTTTGGCCTAGAGGAAGGCATTGGGAAGTAATAAGTAGATGATGGGTTGCTAGAGTGACAGAAGCTTAAACCCTAGTTTATGCGTTGCTTCATAAGGGGCTGATTTGGATCCATATGTTTCATGCTATGGTTAGGTTTACCTTAATACTTTTGTTGTAGTTGCGGATGCTTGTAATAGAGGTTAATCATAACTGGGATGCTTGTCCATGTAAGGACAGTACCCAAGCATCGGTCCACCCACATACCAAATTATCAAAGTACCGAACGCGAATCATGTGAACGTGATGAAAACTAGCTTGACGATATTCCCATGTGTCCTCGGGAGCGCTTTCCATCATATAAGAGTTTGTCCAGGCTTGTCCTTTTCTACAAAAAGGATTGGGCCACCTTGCTGCACTTTATTTACTTTTGTTACTTGTCGCTCGTTACCAATTATCTTATCACAAAACTATCTGTTACATATTATTTCAGTGCTTGCAGAGAACACCTTGCTGAAAACCGCTTATCATTTCCTTCTGCTCCTCGTTGGGTTTGACACTCTTACTTATCGAAAGGACTACGGTAGATCCCCTATACTTGTGGGTTATCAAGACTCTTTTCTGGCGCTGTTGCCGGGGAGTGAAGCGCCTTTGGTAGGTGGAATTTGGTAAGGAAAAATTTATATAGTGTACGTAAATTTACTGTCACTTGTTACTATGGAAAGTAATCCTATGAGGGGCTTGTTCGGGATATCTTCACCCAGACCAGTAGAACAAAGAGTTGCTCCTCAACGTACTGAACCTACTGAAAATGAAAATGTCTGCTTTGAAATTCCTTCGGGTATGATAGAAAAACTGCTAGCTAATCCTTTTACAGGAGATGGAACGACGCATCCTGATGAGCACCTAATATATGTGGATGAAGTTTGTGGATTATTTAAGCTTGCAGGTGTACCCGGAGATGTTATTAAGAAGAAGGCCTTCCCTTTATCTTTGAAGGAAGATGCATTGACATGGTATAGGCTATGTGATGATACGGGGTCATGGAACTTCAAACGATTGAAATTGGAATTTCATCAGAAGTTTTATCCTATGCATCTTGTTCATCGTGATCGCAATTATATATATAATTTCTGGCCTCGTGAAGGAGAAAGCATCGCTCAAGCTTGGGGGAGGCTTAAAACAATGTTATATTGATACCCCAATCATGAGCTCTCAAGAGAAATGATTATTCAAAATTTATAGGCTCGGCTTTCTGATAAAAATCACACCATGCTCGATACTTCTAGTGCTGGCTCTTTTATGACGAAGACTATTGAATTCAAATGGGATTTATTGGAAAGAATTAAATGCAACTCTGAAGATTGGGACCTCGACGAAGGTAAGGAGTCGGGTATGACACCTAAGTTTGATTGTGTTAAATCTTTTATGGATACCAATGTTTTCCATAAATTTAGCACTAAATATAGACTTGACTCTGAGGCAGTAGCTTCTTTCTGTGAATCTTTTGCTACTCATGTTGATCTCCCTAGGGAGAAGTGGTTTAAATATCATCCTCCCATAGAAGTAAATGTAGCAGCACCTATTAAAGTTGAAGAAAAGACCATCAGTTATAATGATCCTATTGTTCCTACTTCTTATGTTGAGAAACCACCTTTTCCTGTTAGGATAAAAGATCATGCTAAAGCTTCAACTATGGTTCATAAAAGCAATATTAAAACTTATACACCTCCTAAGCAAATTAAAGTTGAACCTAATAATTCTGTTGTTAAAGATCTCTTGTCTGATAATATTGATTTGCATGTTATTCATTTCCTTGATGAGACTGCTAGAATTGCTAAACCTTGTGCTAAAGATGAAAACAGACCTGTGGTAGGCATGCATGTTATTTCTGTTAAAATAGGAGATCATTCTTATCATGGCTTATGTGATATGGGTGCTAGTGCTAGTGCAATACCTTACGACTTATACAAAGAAATTATGCATGATATTGCACCTGCTGAGATAGAAGATATTGATGTCACAATTAAACTTGCCAATAGAGATACTATTTCACCAATGGGGATTGTTAGAGATGTTGAAGTCTTGTGCGGGAAAACTAAATATCCTGCTGATTTTCTTGTTCTTGGTTCCCCACAAGATAGCTTTTGTCCCATTATATTTGGTAGACCCTTCTTGAACACAGTTAATGCTAAGATAGATTGCAAAAAGGATGTTTTTACTATTAGTTTAGGTGATATGTCTCATGAATTTAATTTCTCTAAATTTCGTAGAAAACACCGTGAAGAGGAATTGCCTAGTAAAGATGAAATTATTGGTCTTGCTTCTATTGCCGTACCTCCTAGTGATCCTTTAGAACAATATTTGCTGGACCATGAAAATGATATGTTTATGAATGAAAGAAGGGAAATAGATGAAGTATTCTTTAAACAGGAACCCATCCTGAAACACAATTTGCCTGTTGAAATCCTAGGGGATCCTCCTCCACCCAAGGGTGATCCCGTGTTTGAGCTTAAACCGTTACCTGATACTCTTAAATATGCTTATCTTGATGAGAAAAAGATATATCCTGTTATTATTAGTGCTAACCTTTCAGAGCATGAAGAAGAGAGATTATTGAAAACTCTGAAGAAGCACCATGATGCTATTGGATATATTCTTGATGATCTTAAGGGCATTAGTCCCACTCTGTGTCAACACAAAATAAATTTGGAGGAAGATGCCAAACCAGTTCATGATCATCAACGACGGCTGAATCTTAAGATGAAGGAAGTGGTAAGAAAGGAAATACTAAAGCTTCTTGAGGCAAGTATAATTTATCCCATTGCTGATAGTCAGTGGGTAAGTCCTGTCCATTGTGTCCCTAAGAAGGGAGGTATTACTGTCGTTCCTAATGATAAAGGTGAGTTGATCCCGCAAAGAATTATTACAGGTTATAGGATGGTAATTGATTTCCGCAAATTAAATAAAGCTACTAAAAAGATCATTACCCCTTACCTTTTATCGATCAAATGCTAGAAAGATTATCCAAACATACACATTTTTGCTTTCTAGATGGTTATTCTGGGTTCTCTCAAATACTTGTGTCAGCCAATGATCAATCAAAGACTACTTTTACTTGCCCTTTTGGTACTTTTTCTTATAGATGTATGCCTTTTGGTTTATGTAATGCACCTGCTACCTTTCAAAGATGCATGATGGCTATATTCTCTGACTTTTGTGAAAAGATTTGTGAGGTTTTCATGGACGATTTCTCCGTCTATGGATCCTCTTTTGATGATTTCTTAAGCAATCTTGATCGAGTTTTGCAGAGATATGAAGAAACTAACCTTGTCTTGAATTGGGAGAAGTGCCACTTTATGGTTAATGAAGGTATTGTCTTGGGGCATAAAGTTTCTGAAAGAGGTATTGAAGTTGATAAAGCTAAAGTTGATACTATTGAAAAGATGCCATGTCCCAAGGACATCAAAGGTATAAGAAGTTTCCTTGGTCACGCCAGTTTTTATAGGAGGTTCATTAAGGACTTCTCAAAAATTTCTTGGCCTCTGACTAATTTATTACAAAAAGATATACCATTTGTCTTTGATGATTATTGTGTAGAAGCATTTGAAATACTTAAGAAAGCATTGATCTCTGCACCTATTGTTCAGCCACCTGATTGGAATTTACCCTTTGAAATTATGTGTGACTCTAGTGATTATGATGTAGGTGTTGTTCTAGGGCAAAGAGTTGATAAGAAATTAAATGTTATTCAATATGCTAGTAAAACTCTAGACAATGCCCAGAGAAATTATGCTACTACTGAAAAAGAATTCTTAGCAGTTGTATTTGCTTGTGATAAGTTCAGACCTTATATTTTTGATTCTAAAGTAACTATTCACACTGATCATGCTGCTATTAAATATCTCATGGAAAAGAAAGATGCTAAACCTAGACTTATTAGATGGGTTCTCTTGCTACAAGAATTTGATTTGCATATCATTGATAGAAAGGGAGCTGAGAACCCCGTTGCAGACAACTTGTCTAGGTTAGAAAATGTTCTTGATGACCCACTACCTACTGATGATAGCTTTCCTGATGAACAATTAAATGTCATAAATGCTTCTCATACTGCTCCATGGTATGCTAATTATGCTAATTACATCATTGCTAAATTTATACCACCTAGCTTTACATACCAGCAAAAGAAAAAGTTCTTCTATGATTTGAGACATTACTTTTGGGATGACCCACATCTCTATAAAGAAGGAGTAGATGGTGTTATTAGACATTGTGTACCTGAGCATGAGCAGGAATAGATCATACGCAAGTGTCACTCCGAGGCTTATGGAGGACACCACGTTGGAGATAGAACTGCACATAAGGTATTGCAATCCGGTTTTTATTGGCCTACTCTCTTCAAGGATGCCCGTAAATTTGTCTTGTCTTGTGATGAATGTCAAAGAATTGGTAATATTAGTAGACGTCAAGAAATGCCTATGAATTATTCACTTGTTATTGAACCATTTGATGGTTGGGGTTTTGATTATATGGGACCTTTTCCTGCCTCTAATGGATATACACATATTTTAGTTGTTGTTGATTATGTTACTAAGTGGGTAGAAGCTATTCCAACTAGTAGTGCTGATCATTACACTTCTATTAAAATGTGTAAAGAAGTTATTTTTCCAAGGTTCGGAGTTCCTAGATATTTAATGACTGATGGTGGTTCACATTTTATTCATGGTGCTTTCCATAAAATGCTTGCTAAATATGATGTTAATCATAGAATTGCATCTCCTTATCACCGACAGTCTAGTGGTCAAGTAGAATTGAGTAATAGAGAACTCAAATTAATTTTGCAAAAGACTGTCAATAGATCTAGAAAGAATTGGTCCAAGAAACTTGATGATGCATTATGGGCTTATAGAAGTACATATAAAAATCCTATGGGTATGTCTCTGTATAAAATGGTTTATGGAAAAGCATGTCACTTACCTCTCGAAGTAGAACATAAGGCTTACTGGGCTATTAAAGAGCTCAATTATGATTTCAAACTTGTCGGTGAGAAGAGGTTATTTGACATTAGCTCACTTGATGAATGGAGAACCCAAGCCTATGAGAATGCCAAATTATTTAAAGAAAAAGTTAAAAGATGGCATGACAAGATAATACAAAAGCGTGAGTTTAATGTAGGTGATTATGTATTTCTATACTACTCTCGTTTAAGATTTTTTGAAGGAAAACTTCTCTCTAAATGGAAGGTCCTTATGTTATCAAGAAGGTCTATCGTTCCGGTGCCATAAAGATCAACAACTTCGAGGGCACAAATCCGAAGGTGGTGAACGGATAAAGAATTAAACATTATATCTCAGGTAATCCTATAAATTTTGAAACCAATGTGATTGAAACCGTAACCCCGGAGGAATACATAAGGGACACTTTCCGGAATGTTTCAGACTCCGAAAAGGAATAGGTATGTGGTACGGTAAGTAAACCGACTCCAAAACAGTTCTAAAGGCAATTTTCTTCCGTTTTGGAATATTTAGAAAAATAGAAAAATAAGAAGCAATCTGGGAAGGACACGAGGGCTCCACGAGGGTGGAGGGCGCGCTCCCTACCTCGTGGGCACCTCGTGTGCTCTCCGGACTCTGTTTTCGTACACGACACGTATTTTGGTCGGTAAAAATTCATTATATAACCTCCCGAAGGTTTTGACCACCCTATCACGCAAAATCTCCTGTGTTTGTTTCGAGCTGTTTTTCTGATAGATCCAGGTCGTCATGTCGTCTTCAAGTGCCCCCAAGGACTAGTTCTTCGAGAAGGTCATCAACCCCTACCTCGCGGAAGTGCTGCAACACCCTCAAACCATTGAGATGCGTAAGGGGTTGTTGCACATCCGCGATGCTGAGGGACCAAGGAAGTCCAGAAGCACGGAGGCAAGGCTCGAGGCATTTGAGCAAGAAGTTTTCAAGTGTCAGGAGATGGTGGAGCATGGACTTGATTCCAATCACATTATGTTCACGGAGTTGACCAACAACCACAAGCTGGACATCAAGGACATTGGGGAGGCCATCTTCAAGCTTCATGAGAAAATCGAGCACCTCCAAGCCCAGATCTATGACCTGCAAAATCAAAACTGTGAGTATGAATATAGATTCAAGAGGATGAGTTTGGCTTCAGATTTGAGGTTTCAGGAGACTCGATCATTTTCTATGATGGTGAGCCTATGCCCTGGAAGAAGGACGACAAGCCTACGCCATCAACAAAACCGTCAACTTCTTCACCAACAAAGGAGACATAATCACATGGGTATGGGCACTCCCCTTGGCAACTGCCAAGCTTGGGGGAGTGCCCCGGTATCATATCACCATCACTTTTATCTTTACCATTTTTCTTAGTTCGATCCTTTTGGTAATATCTTGATCTAGTAGAATAAAGTTTTAGTATGATCTAGTTGTGAGTTTTGCTTTATGATCCTTCTATGTAATCGAGTCCGTGAGCTATATATAATAAAGATTAGTGTTGAGTCAAGGGCTTGATTATTTTGCCATGATCTTGAGTGAATAAAAGAAAAGAGAAAGAATAAAAAGAAATAAAAGAGATCATATGGATCTTATGGAGAGTAATGAGCTCACATAGAAAGAGTATGATGAATAAAAGTTGTTGGGAGTTGACAAACATAGTTTTGGTCATCATTGCAATTAATAGGAAGTAATAAAGAAAGAGAGGTCTTCACATATAAATATACTATCTTGGACATCTTTTATGATTGTGACCACTCATTAAAGTATGACATGCTAGAGAGTTGATGTTGGACAAGGAAGACAACGTAATGTGTTATGTTTTCTTACATCTGAGATAAATTATATTGTCTTGGATCATCCAACATGATTGAGCTCGCCTTTCTCCCTCATGCTTGCCAAATTCTTTGCACCAAGTAGAGATACTACTTGTGCTTCCAAACACCCTTAAACCAGTTTTGTCATGAGAGTCCACCATATCTACATATGGATTGAGTAAGATCCTTCAAGTAAGTTGTCATCGGTGCAAGCAATAAAAAATTGCTCTCTAAATATGTATGATTGATTGGTGTGGAGGAAATAAGCTTTATACGATCGTGTGATATGGAAGAAATAAAAGCGACAGACTGCATAATAAAGGTCCTTATCACAAGTGGCAATATAAAGTGATGTTCTTTCGCATTAAGATTTTGTGCATCCAACCATAAAAGCGCATGACAACCTCTTCTTCCCTCTGCGAAGGGCCTATCTTTTACCTTCATCTCCTACCTTATATAAGAGTCATGGTGATCTTCACCTTTCCTTTTTATTTTATCTTTTGGCAAGCACAACATGTTGGAAGGATCCTGGTATATATGGCTAATTGGATGTGAGTTTTCATGAACTATTATTGTTGACATTACCTTTGAGGTAAAACATTGGGAGGCAAAACTATAAGCCCCTATCTTTCTCTGTGCCCGATTAAAACTCCATACCCATAAGTATTGCGTGAGTGTTAGCAATTGTGAAAGACTATATGATAGTTGAGTATGTGGACTTGCTGAAAAGCTCTTATTTGACTCTTTCCTATGTTATGATAAATTGTAATTGCTCCAATGACTGAGATTATAGTTCGTTAGTTTTCAATGAAGTTTATGATTCATACTTGAAATTGTGATTGAATTATTACTCTAGCATAAGAAATCATATGAAAAGAATTATATAAGTTGTTGTTCTAAGAATGATCATGATGCCCTCATGTCCGTATTTTATTTTTATCGACACCTCTATCTCTAAACATGTGGACATATTTTTCGATTTTGGCTTTCGCTTGAGGACAAGTGAGGTCTAAGCTTGGGGGAGTTGATACGTCCATTTTGCATCATGCTTTTATATCGATATTTATTGCATTATGGGCTGTTATTACACATTATGTCACAATACTTATGCCTATTCTCTCTTATTTTACAAGGTCTACATAAAGAGGGAGAATGCCGGCAACTGGGAATCTGGGCTGGAAAAGTAGCAAATATTAGAGACCTATTCTGCACAGCTCCAAAAGTCCTGAAACTTAACGGAAGTCAATTTCAGAATATATAATAAATATTGAGTGCAAGAAGTTCACCAGGGGGGCCACACCCTGCCCACAAGGGTGGGGGCGCGCCCTACCCCCTTGGGCGCACCCCCTACCTCGTGGGCCCCCTGGTGGCCCTCCGATGACCATCTTCTGCTATATGGAGTCTTTCAATGAGAAAAAAAATCATAATCCATCTTCCGGGACGAGAGTCCGCCGCCACGAGGCGGAACCTTTGCGGAACCAATCTACGGCTCTGGCGGAGCTGTTCTGTCGGGGAAACTTCCCTCCGGGAGGGGGAAATCATCGCCATCATCATCAAGAACGCTCCTCTCATCGGGAGAGGGCAATCTCCATCAATATCTTCACCAGCACCATCTCCTCTCAAAAACATAGTTCATCTCTTGTATCCAATTCTTGTCTCCAAGTCCGGGATTGGTACCTGTGGGTTGCTAGTAGTGTTAATTACTCCTTGTAGTTGATGCTAGTTGGTTTATTTGGTGGAAGATCATATGTTCAGATCCTATATGCATATTAATACCCCTCTGATTATGAACATGAATATGCTTTGTGTGTAGTTACGTTTGTTCCTGAGGACATGGAAGAAGTGTTGCTATTAGTAGTCATGTGAATTTGGTATCCGTTCGATATTTTGATGAGATGTATGTTGTCTCTGCTCTAGTGGTGTTATGTGAACGTCGACTACATGACACTTCACCATTATTTGGGCCTAGAGGAAGGCATTGGGAAGTAATAAGTAGATGATGGGTTGCTAGAGTGACAGAAGCTTAAACCCTAGTTTATGCGTTGCTTCGTAAGGGGTTGATTTGGATCCATATGTTTCATGATATGGTTAGGTTTACCTTAATACTTTTGTTGTGGTTGCGGATGCTTGCAATAGAGGTTAATCATATGTGGGATGCTTGTCCAAGTAAGGACGGTACCCAAGCACCGGTCCACCCACATACCAAATTATCAAAGTACCAAATGCGAATCATATGAACGTGATGAAAAATAGCTTGACGATATTCCCATGTGTCCTTGGGAGCGCTTTACATCATATAAGAGTTTGTCCAGGCTTGTCCTTTGCTACAAAAAGGATTGTGCCACCTTGCTACACTTTATTTACTTTTGTTACTTGTCGCTCGTTACCAATTATCTTATCACAAAACTATCTGTTACCTATTATTTCAGCGCTTGCAGAGAATACCTTGCTGAAAACCGCTTATCATTTCCATCTGCTCCTCGTTGGGTTCGACACTCTTACTTATCGAAAGGACTACGATAGATCCCCTATACTTGTGGGTCATCAGCTGGCGTCCCATGTCTTGGCTGGTGTTTTCCATAACGTGTCTAACTCCTCTTGAAGTAGCCCCAGATACAAATTAATATTATTTCCTGGTTGTTTCGGCCCTTGAATAAGCATGCTCATGTGAATGTACTTCGATTTCATGCACAACTAGGGGGAGGCTGTACATCCATACAAACACGGGCCATGTGCTATGGTTGGTGTTCTTGTTGCCAAACGGATTCATGCCATCGGTACACGCGCCGAGCGTGATGTTCCTTGCATCACATTCGAAATACCGATAGAAGTTGTTCAACGCTCTCCACTGGCTTCCATCCTTTACGTGTCTCAGCTTCGGGTCATTTCCATCGTCGGGCTTCTTCCTCTCCGCGTGCCAGCGCATTAGCTTTGCTTCCTTCGGATGTTCGAAATACCGCTGGAGATGGGCAGTGATCAGTAAGTACCATACAACTTTCTGCGGACATTTCTTCCCGGCCTTCTTGTATCGAGAAGCATTGCACACCAGACAGCTTGTTTTCTCCACATGCTCCTTCTGATAAATTATGCAATCGTTGATGCATGCATGGTATCTAACGTGCAGCAGATCAAGAGGGCACACGATCTTCCTGGACTCATCAACACTAGTAGGACATAGATTCCCCGTGGGAAGAACATCCTTTAGGTACTTCAGATGCTCATCGAGGCTAGTGTCGGTCCATTTGTTTTTAGCCTTCGTCTTCAGGAGTTGGAGCGTGAAACTCAAGTGGGTCACCTCAGGATTGCAAGCATTATACAATGGGGTGTTCGAGTCTACCACCAGTTGCTCTAGCTTAGCCTCCTCTTTAGAAGCAGCTCTCTCAGTACCCGTCTCCTTGTGAAAAAGTGCTTGAACATGAGGGTCCCGCATGATTGAACTTGGTACCGACGAACTCTGATGTGTGGAGTCCACGTTCTCTCCGCCGCCATGTCCGGCCCCTTCTCCTCTGCCATGTCCGGCCCCTTCTCCGCCGCCATGTCCGGCCTCTTCGCCGCCGCCATTATCAATCATCTCTTCGTCTTGCCCCGTGTTGTCATTGCCTGCCCCGTCGGCGTCCTTAACATCGTCATCCTCATCTTCAATTATCCACTGAGTATAGCCATCCATGAAACCAGTCAGGAGCAGGTGCGCTTCGACATGACCATCATCATAGGGGTTGAGCCAAACTATTCCTTTGCATTTTCGACACGGACATAAAACCTCTGTCCGGTTATTTTCTTTCATGTCTTGCACCACCGACCGCAACCACCTGTCCACCATCATTCCACTGACCATCATGAATGTTTGCACGGTAATAATAAACAAATTGATTATAAAAATGCATGCATGCATCAAAGTCATACAAAAATTCGGCATGACCTTCCCTAAAAATAGGACATATAGATCTAGAGTTTGCCCGGAATTCACCGAAACGGAAATAAATCGACATTTCGGCAAAACATAGGCAACTCAAAAGCACAATTTGGTGTCAACTCATGCCACACACACAATTTCCATCATATTGACCAATTATCATATCACACACACATACACATATTTCCATTTTGCAAAAGCATGAAATTTTAATCACCTCTATCTCGAGATCGAGCACACAGTGGAGATGATGATGTAGGGAGATCAAAAGTGCACAAAGCTCTTCTTGACAAAGATAGATCTAGTTAGGGGGCAAATAGGTCAATTAACTAAATGCTACATCTACCTAGCTAGCTAATTTGGGAGGAGACAACTTCAACTAGTGGAGGGGGAAGGAAAAAGAGAAAGGAGATGCATTAATGGAGGTGGCGTGTAGTTAGCTAGGAGTAATGAAAAGAGAGAAAGGTAGGTAGAAGAGGGAGAGTAATGGGTGGAGAAGTATTGATGATGATGAAGAAGAAGAAGAAGAAGAGTGAGAGAGGGAGGATGGGAGGTAGGGGAAAGGGAGGATGGGTGGGTGGAAAAAGGTGGTGGGTGTCAGTGTCAAAACCGGTGGATCTCAGGTAGGGGTCCCGAACTGTGCGTCTAAGGCGGATGGTAACAGGTGGCGGGGGACACAATGTTTACCCAGGTTCGGGCCCTCGCGATGGAGGTAATACCCTACTTCCTACTTGATTGATCGTGATGATATGAGTATTACAAGAGTTGATCTACCACGAGATCAGAGAGGCTAAACCCTAGAAGCTAGCCTATGGTATGATTGTTGTTGTCCTACGGACTAAAACCCTCCGGTTTATATAGACACCGGAGGGGCTAGGGTTACACAGAGTCGGTTACAAGGGAGGATATCTACATATATGAATTGCCAAGCTTCCTTCCACGCAAAGGAGAGTCCCATCCATACATGGGACGAAGTCTTCAATCTTGTGTCTTCATAGTCCAACAGTCCGGCCAGAGGATATAGTCCGGCTGTCCGAGGACCCCCTAATCCAGGACTCCCTCAGTCGCCCCTGAACCAGGCTTCAATGACGATGAGTCCATTACACAGATTGTCTTCGGCATTGCAAGGTGGGTTCCTCCTCCGAATACTCCATAGAAGATTTTGAACACAAGGATAGTGTCCTGCTCTGCAAAACAAATTCCACATACCACCGTAGAGAGTATAATATTTCCACAAATCTAATCTGCCGGCAACTTTTCATAACGTGACATCACGCCATGGCCCCGGTTATTATCTGAACCGTTTTTCTCAACCAGCTACTGCACATATTGCGAGGAGGTTTTCTTGGCACGTCTTGTCGAAGCAGAGATCGTGTCCCCCTATCATGGGATTCTCATTAATACGGGTGTGCGTAACCCAACCGCGCCATTAATCACGACGCTTGGGGATAAGCAAATTTACTAGGTAGGTGGGGAGGCGCATAGTTTCTTCCGCCCTTATAATGGGATAAGGGTTCCACCTTTTTACCCACGCCTTCTTCTCTCCTGCCCATCCATTCTCGCGTACTCGAGCTCCAGCGCCCAAGTTCGCATTTTCTCTAAAGAACCAGTCCAAATATGTCCGGAGCGTGAGGCAAGTGGATGGCCTCTACCGTCCAGAATAAGGACATCAAGAAACTTCGGGAGGCCGGGTATCTAGCCCAGAAAATCGGCCACCATCTCCCGACGGCGGGACAGATCGTCCCTACCCCCGAACCCCACGAAAGGGTCGTATTC
This sequence comes from Triticum urartu, assembly GCF_003073215.2. NCBI lineage: Eukaryota > Viridiplantae > Streptophyta > Magnoliopsida > Poales > Poaceae > Triticum > Triticum urartu. The sequence goes on from NC_053023.1 coordinate 187,293,003, forward strand.
CTCCCTCATTTTATCCGCGGGCTAGGGTTTCCCCTCCACCCATTTGTTCGTGGCATCATGTATTATTACGGGATTGATTTTCATGATCTATCCCCCAATTCCTTCCTCAACATCTCGACATTCATTGTCGTGTGCGAGGCTTCTCTCCACATCCCGCCACACTTTGGCTTATGGCTGAAGATTTTTAATGTGAAACCCAAGGTAGTGGGCGGTGAGCACACTGAGTGCGGGGGCGCTATGGTGAGAAATATGCCCAACGTCACATGGCCAATAGGTACCTTCAATGATTCCGTCAGGGAGTGGCAACAGGAGTGGTTTTACATCACTGAGCCGCGTGGCGCGGAGTGGGCCGCTGCTCCTGAGTATCGATCCGGAGCCCCTCTGCGGCTCACGTCCTGGCTCAAGAAGGGCCTGGACTGGTCTTCGTCCAATGAACTATTGGCACTCCAGACGCGCGTCAAGGATATGGAAGACAAGAATATCGAACTTGTCAATGTAGTCCAGGTGATGTTAGTCCGTCGGATCCCACCTTGTCAACATCGGACTTGCAATCTATGGGAATTTGATCCGGCCAAGCACCAGACCCTGCGAGAGCTCTTTGGCTCCTTGCACAAAGACATCTGGAAGGTGCTTTTTAAGCCCGACAAATCATGGCCGGACTCGGCCGAGGACCGCGGGTACCAACTGTCCCGCTCTGCAAGCTCGGTAAGTTACCATATGTTTTATTCGCATAACTCAAGGGAAATGCTTAATGTGTTTTACACAACTCTCCTAGGGCTGGACGAAGAAGGCGGGGCGGATCCAATGCCCAGCCCCGCTGCCCGAAGAACCGACTGGCCCACTTCTGACGAAGATGCTGGACCCGGTGCCTTACAAGGTGCCGGAGAGGAAGACCGAAAAGGAGGCCAAAAAGACCCGGGGCGGCCTTCGTCACCATGCCTGTCAGTGTCAAAACCGGCGGATCTCGGGTAGGGGGTCCCGAACTGTGCGTCTAGGCGGATGGTAACAGGAGGCAGGAGACACAATGTTTTACCCAGGTTCGGGCCCTCTTGATGGAGGTAAAACCCTACGTCCTGCTTGATTAATATTGATGATATGGGTAGTACAAGAGTAGATCATCCACGAGATCAAGGAGGCTAAACCCTAGAAGCTAGCCTATGGTATGATTGTTGTTCATCCTACGGACTAAAACCCTCCGTTTTATATAGACACCGGAGAGGGCTAGGGTTACACAGAGTCGGTTACAATGGTAGGAGATCTACATATTCGTATCGCCAAGCTTGCCTTCCACGCCAAGGAAAGTCCCTTCCAGACACGGGACGAAGTCTTCAATCTTGTATCTTCATAGTCCAGGAGTCCGGCCGAAGGTATAGTCGGGCTATCCGGACACCCTCTAATCCAGGAGTCCCTCAGTAGCCCCTGAACCAGGCTTCAATGATGACGAGTCCGGCGCGCAGATTGTCTTTGGCATTGCAAGGCGGGTTCCTCCTCCAAGTACTTCATAGAAGATTTTGAACACAAAGGGAGTGTCCGGGTCTAAAAAATAAGTTTCCACATATTGCCATAGAGAGAATAATATTTACACAAATCTAATCTACTGACATATTCCGTAGCATGACATCACACCACGGCCAAGTCTTTATTCAAATCGTTTTACTGTCCCACCTCAGCGCGTTTAGCGAGGTGGTTTCCTTGGCACGCCTTGTCAAAGCAGAGATCGTGTCCCCTTATTCCAGGATTCTCATCAATACGGGTGTGGGTAACCCAACCGTGCCATTGATTACGGCGCTTGGGAGATAATCGAGTTTTACCAGGCTGGTGGGGACGCATAGTAGCGTCCACCCATATAAGGGGATAAGGATCCACCTTTTCATCCACGCCTTCTTCCTCCTTTGCCCATCCATTTCCGTGCACTCGAGCTCCAGCGCCCAAGTCTGCACACCCCACCTAAACCTTCTCCAGCCATGTCCGGAGCGGGAGGCAAGTGGATGGTCTCCTCCGTCATGGAGGGACACGTCCAAAAACTGAGGAAGGCCGGATACTTGTCTAACGACATTGCGCACCGGCTTCCCGAAGAGGGGCAGCTCATCCCCACCCCTAGGCCCCATGAGAGGGTGGTGTTCATCCCCCATTTCCTCCGCGGACTGGGCTTCCCTCTCCATCCATTTGTCCGGGGGCTCATGTTCTACTATGGCCTGGATTTCCACGATCTGGCCCCGAACTTTGTCCTCAACATCTCGGCGTTTATCGTCGTGTGCGAGGCTTTCTTCCGCATCCGCCCCCATTTTGGCCTATGGCTCAAGACTTTCAATGTCAAGCCGAAGGTGGTGCGCGGCACCCAGGCGGAGTGCGGAGGCGCCATGGTGGGCAAGATGCCCAACGTCCTATGGCTCGAGGGCTCCTTCGTGGAGTCCCTAAAGGGGTGGCAATCGGTGTGGTTTTACCTTCGTGGAGTCCCTAAAGGGGTGGCAATCCCTTCGTGGAGTCACCGAGCCGCGCGACCCTAAATGGGTCGCAGCCCCCGAGTTCCGATCCGGACCCCCTACGCGGCTCGCCTCCTGGAAAGAGACGGGCCTGTCGTGGGGTAAAACAGGAGAGCTGACCGGACTCCACACATGCGTCCAAATCCTGGTGGACAAGAAGCTCAAACTTGTCAACGTAGTCCAGGTTATGCTCATCCGCCGGATCCTCCCGTGTCAATAACGGGCTTTCAACCTGTGGGAGTTCGACCCGGCGTGGCACCGAACTCTGAGCAGGCTCTTCAACACGACGTACGAAAATGCCTGGAAGGTGCTTTTCAAGGGCACCGAGGCCCCCGCATCCGCTACCGGGGATCGCGGATTCAGCATGCATCATCATGCTCGTGCGGTAAGCTGTTTCTACCTTTTACAGGTTATTAGTCTTTCATAGTATGACTCCATGTAGGATCTAAGCTCCCTTACCTTTGACAGGATTGGCAGGAGATGTCCGGACAGATCAACTGTCCGGCTCCTTTGCACGAAGGCCCAGCGGACGCTCGCTTGGCGAAGCTGCTGGTTCCGGCACCCTACGTGGTGCCATAGAAGAAGGCCAAGAAGAAGGCCACGGGGACTCGAAAGAGTGCCTGGCGCCAGAAGGTGTCGGATTCATCATCCGACGACTCCAAGGCGCACTCCTCCCATGAAGACAAGGAGGAGGAAGAAGAGACCTCTCCCCCTCCAGTGGGGGGAGGGAAGAAAAGGAAGGCCGCCCCAACTGGGGAGGCCGAAGGTTCCAAGAGGGGGAAGACCCCTCCTCCGGACTACTCCACCATCACCGACGACGGCGAAGAGGAGTTCCTAGAGTGATTCATAGAATTCCCCCATTGCACAACTTTTCCTTACGTCGAACATGTCTATGCAGTCTGCCCAAGGCCGGGATCGACAAGTCACTGAGCGGCTCCCTGGATTCGTTGGATGTGAATTCTCTTCCGGCGGCTGCCTCCCCGCACCCTATAGACGACGCTGAGGTGGCGTCCCAACATTTTCCAAGCCAGGAGGAGGTGGTCCTGGAGGCGCCGCAAGGAGACCTCCCGGACTCCAGGCGTGAAGGGGATAGAACCCCCAAGGGCTCTAAGTCCGGCTTTGAGCCGAACACCGCGCCGGAACCTTCAACGGTTCCAGACTCCGGTAGGCAGCCTCCTTCCAAGAGGAGCAAGCCTACCGAGTCGGTGACCTCCGTCCAACCGGTGGCACCGAACAATTTGCTGGAGGTGCTTAACGGCGCCTCCATCAACGAGGAGCACCACACCATTATGAGTGCGGTGATCCAGAAGGTTCAGTCCGCCAAGAGCGGACTGACTGAAGCCTGTGCCAGCCTTCTAACAGGCTTTGAGGTAAGTAAGGAATATGTAAAAATATTACCACATAGACAGTAGCCCCTGATGCTCTGTTCGGCGTTCGGAAAGAAAAGCCAAATAGAGGATCTAATAACATTCGCAGGAGTCTAACAAAACTAAGTCAATATGCGTATGCAGGCTTCGCTGCTAGCATCCGCCGCACTGACAGCGGAGGTGGGCATGCTGAAGCAGAACCTCGAGCGGTCCGAGCAAGAGCTCGGCCTAGCCAAGCAGCAGCTCGAGGAGAAGGAAGGTAAGAAATACCTTATTGAAATATGTGAAAGGTGCAATTGCAAAAAGTGACAGGATTAACGCAACTATTGTAGGGGCCACAACTGAGGTGGCGACCCTTAAGCAAGCGCTGTCCGAGGCCGAGAAGAGGGCGGCCACGGAGCGCACCGAGCGGGAGAAGCATGAGATGCAGGTTGGCGAGGTGCGGCAAGAGCTCCAGGCTCTCATGAAAAAACATGAGAGTTTGGAGCTTGACTCAAAGACGCGAGAGTCTGAGCTCGCGGCGGCCATTGAAGATGCCAAGTCTGCCAAGGCCGAAGCCCAGAAGGCCCTCCAGGAGGTTGAGGCAATAAAAAAGATAGCGGCGGGTAAGGCATTCTTTATGCAAAGCAAGCACGTAAAAGTGAATTACTTGTTACTTACCCGAATCCGGAGCTCTCCAGGAGCATTCGCAGACTTGCCCCGTAGCGTGTCGGATGCCACCGGCTTCTACCAAGCCGAGGAGGGAAGCTCGACGGAGAAGGTGTTCTGGTCTTAGTATGCTGAGGCCGAACACCCGGTGCCCTTAAGCGACCAGCTGAAACAGCTGGTCGAGCTCCATAAGGTGGCCGAACAGGCCATGAAGGGCCTCATAGTCCGGCTATGGCCTGGAGAGGCCATGCCTGGGACCTACTTTGGGCTGGTGAGGCGGTTGGTGGAGACTTGTCCAAGGCTCGAAGTCATCAAGCGCTCCGTATGCATCGAGGGTGCCCGTAGGGCGCTTGCCCGTGCGAAGGTGCACTGGGGCAAGCTGGATGCTGAGAAGCTTGTGAAGGACGGGCCACCGCCAGGCAAGGATCATCGCAAGCCCGAGATGTATTATGAGGGCGTTCTGAAGGGTGCCCGCCTTGTGGCGGATGAATGTTCCATGGATGTAATTTTTCAGTAAACTCGCTTGTTTTGTCCTGTGCGCTGAAAACTTGTTCATGTGCGCTAAGAAATGCTTTTTGAATTTAAAATATTACCTTCTGTGTGGCCGTTTATCAAATTTGAGAGATGTCGAGTCGTCGGCTTCTGCCCCCATGGCACGAGTGCTGGGGTGTTCAGGAAAAACATGAGCGCTCTTTTTCCCATTCTTGGGTCCTTCGAGGGAGGCGCTCAACACAACGAACAAGGCAATCGGACTATAATGCTTGAACACTCTCACTTAGCCATAGAATTCTATAATTTTAAATTTCGGCAAAGCCCCTAGTGTTACGAAGACCGAGTTCAGGGCGCTATCCACGCCTAGGCCGGATAAAGCCGACTCCTCGCTCTAAGCGGCATAAGTCTTTAGGTACTCGAAAACCTCTCGAACAGCGACTAGCTCTCGCCTCATCATGATGGTCAGTTTTAGCTTTCTCTACTGAGGTGCTTAGCCCAGCTCAACTGGGGCACAATCGCAGTAGTTCTCCTAGTGCTACCTTAGTCGATATAAGAGAACGTGAGGTACCAAAACATAGGAGCCGGGCAAACCCAACTATTGACCAAAGATATTGATTCGGAGCCGATGCATATAATGCTATAAGTTCGGGGTGCCGCACTTGTGAAAGTGTTCGGACTTCTCACACCGTATTGTGGGGTACTTAAGCCCCTGGCATATTGGCCGTACCAAAGTGTATGGGTGCAACATGTCATTAATGAACATATATTCGTAAAAAAGAGTAATGCAATAATAGATGGAAGCTATGCATTGTTTATTTAAAAAGGTTGCTATCAAAGCAGGACGATACAAATAGTGCGATAAGCAAAATATGGGACTATCAAATATGTGCTTTCCAGGGGCGAGCTGCGGAATGTTATGAGAAACAGGTATACTGCTCGTTATAGAGACCACCTTAGAGTTCCGTAGTGCGGCGTAGCTTTCTGCTCCCCTGGTTGTTGTATCGTTTGTGCGGCAATTGTACTGCCGGACTGGCCTTCCGAAGAGTGGAGTCCTGAAAGTAAGAGAAAATGAAAAAGTCGGCAGCCCCTGGTGCAGTTTAAGCCGTGTTTCGGGTGAGCCGTGATTGTGCCCCTCCCCTTTTGCCCATGGTATTTCCAGAGCATAGTTATGTACGCGCAACACTAGTTTCGCAAGTTCGCGAGGGCTGGGGTTGGGGCCGTATTGCTACGCTTTCTCGGAACGTGCCCGACGGTCTTGTTGTAGGTTACTCCGGGTGCGCTTGATGGTGTCCAGACATTTAATGGCCGGACTAGAGAATTGCCTTGAGAGGCTGCTTTGTACTTCTGCTACGATAGCCGCCGTATGCTCCTCTGTTTGGAGGGAGCGTTCGGTGTTTCCATTGACCGTGATGACTCCTCGAGGGCCTGGCATTTTGAGCTTGAGGTATGCGTAGTGGGGCACTGCATTGAACTTGGCAAATGAGGTTCTCTCGAGCAGTGCATGATAGCCACTGCGGAACAGAACTATGTCGAAGATTAACTCCTCGCTTCAGAAATTATCCGGAGATCCGAAGACCACTTCAAGTGTAACTGAGCCTATACAGTTGGCCTCTACACCTGGTATGACGCCTTTAAAGGTCGTTTTAGTGGGTTTAATCCTCGAGGGATCGATGCCCATTTTCCGCACTGCATCCTGGTAAAGCAGGTTCAGGCTGCTGCCACCGTCCATAAGGACTCTAGTGAGGTGAAATCCATCAATAATTGGGTCTATAACTGATGCGGCGAATCCACCATGACGGGTGCTAGTGGGTGGTCCCTTCAATCAAAAGTGATCGGGCAGGAAGACCATGGGTTGAACTTTGGGGCGACTGGCTCCATCGCGTATACGTCCCTTAGCGCACGCTTCTGCTCCCTCTTGGGGACGTGGGTTGCGTATATCATGTTCACCGTCCGCACTTGTGGGGGAAAACCATCCTGTCCACTGTTGTTCGGGGGCCGGTGCTCCTCCTCGTCATCGCTATGCAACCCCTTGTCTCTGCTTTCGGCATTTAACTTGCCTGCCTGCTTGAACACCCAACAATCCCTGTTGGTGTGATTGGCTAGTTTTTCGGGGGTGCCATGTATCTGGCATGAGCGGTCGAGTATTCGGTCCAAACTGGATGGGACCGGAGTATTTCTTTTGAATGGCTTTTTCCGCTGACCGGGTTTAGAGCCTCTGAATCCGGCATTAACTGCCGTATCCTCAGCATTGTACCCGTTAATGCGGCGCTTTTGCTTGTTGCGACGCGGCCTGCCACTGCTGTCCTTGGTATCCGAATTACCAGGGCTCTTGGTCATGTTATTGCTGCGAGCTAGCCAGCTGTCTTCTCCCGCGCAAAAGCGGGTCATAAGTGTCGTGAGGGCCGCCATAGATTTCGGCTTTTCCTGTCCTAGGTGCCGTGCAAGCCACTCGTCGCGGATGTTATGCTTGAAGGCTGCTAGGGCCTCTGCGTCCGGGCAGTCGACGATTTGATTTTTCTTGGTTAGGAACCATGTCAGAATTGTCTGGCCGATTCTTCTGGCTGCTGAATTATGTGGCTAAGGTCATCGACGTCTGGTGGTCGCACATAAGTGCCCTAGAAATTGTCGAGGAATGCGGCTTCCAGGTCCTCCCAACAACCAACTGATTCTGCTGGCAAGCTGTTAAGCCAATGCCAAGCTGGTCCTTTAAGCTTGAGTGGGAGGTATTTGATGGCGTGTAGGTCATCACCGCGGGCCATGTGGATATGAAGGAGATAGTCCACGATCCATACCGCAGGATCTGTTGTGCCATCATATGATTCGATGTTCATGGGTTTGAAACCCTCAGGGATTTGATGGTCCATTACTTCATCTGTGAAGCATAGTGGGTGTGCGGCGCCTCTGTATTGGGCTATATCATGACGCAACTCAAACGAGCTTTGTCTAGTGTGTTCGGCCCGGCCGGATTGACTGTATCCGGAGTGATGATTACCGTCTCGTGCCATGGGGCGCCCATGCGATCCGTAGATCGATCTTGTTTGCCTTGCCTTGTCCTCCAATATATCTCGCAGGTCTGGCGCATTTTCCCGTGCCTTGGTATTTTTTGAGCGGCGCCGGGGTGTGGCTTGAGTGGAGGGCCAAGAGGCCTCTCTGTCGCGGCCACGGGGTGGTCGGTCGGCCGCATCATGCACTAGTGATGTAGGTTTAGGTGCTTCCTCCTCTAATCGGGGTAGCAGCCTGCACTTTGGGTAGCTCTTGGAGGGGCGTTCGAGTTCATACTCTTCGGCCGCAAGGACCTCAGTCCATCTGTCGGCTAGCAAATCTTGATCAGCTCTAAGCTGTTGCTGTTTTTTCTTGAGGCTGCTCACCATGGCCATAAGCCTGCGTTTGAAACGCTCTTGTTCGATGGGATCCTCCGGCACGACAAATTCATCGTCGTCGAGGCTTGCCTCGTCTTCGGAGGGAGGCATATAATTATCGTCCTCGACCTCTCTGTCTGCCGCTCTCTCATGAGGGCTGGCTTCTCCGTCCTCCCGTGCTGAATCTTGCTGGAGGTGCTTGTCTTCGGCACTATCTGGGCTGTTATTATCTCCCGTGCCGGAATCACCGTTTTTGCCTTGGCGGGATTTAGAGAGGCGCCGGTAACGCCGGCGCTTAGGCTGCTTCTTGGAGGGGTCATCCTCCGTTGTTCCATCGCCATTGCCTTCTTTTGGGGTGTCCACCATGTATATATCATACGACGAGGTGGCTTTTCAGTGCCCTATGGGCGCTAGTTCTTGATTGTCTCCTGCATCGGCATCCATACCGTCGATGTCTTCGGAGTCGAAGTCGAGCATGTCGGTTAAATCATCGACAGTGGCTACGAAGTGGGTGGTGGGTGGGCTTTCAATTTCTTCATCATCCGCATCCCAACCTTGCTGACCATAGTCCGGCCAGGGCTCTCCTGATAAAGAGAGAGACTTTAGTGAATTCAGAATATCGCCGAAGGGCGAGTGCTGAAAGATGTCCGCGGCGGTGAACTCCATGATAGGCGCCCAATCGGGTTCGATCGGTAGGGGCGCGGAGGGCTCGGAGTCTGGAGGGGAGTCCGGCTCCTTGGAGTCACGGGCTTCGAAGAGAATAGGGCTGGTGTTTGGCTCGATCACCGTAGAGATTGCAGCCCCCGAGGCAGTGTCCAACCACCCATCCTCGATTGGTGCAGTTGGTTCCGAATTAAGGGTCGGAGCTGATGCGGGTGCGTCCTCCAGGGCACTGTTCGGCGGCAGAGCTAGATCATGCCCATCGTGACAGTGCGGCGCGCTCGGCTGCGGCTCGAATCCGTCGAAGATCAAGTCTCCGCGGAGGTCCGTTGTGTAGTTTAAACTTCCAAATCTGACCTGACGGCCAGGGGCGTAGCTTTCGATCTGCTCCAGATGGCCAAGCGAATTGGCCCGCAGTGCAAAGCCGCCAAATACGAAGATCTGTCCGGGGAGAAAAGTCTCACCCTGGATCGCATCGTCGTTGATGATTGGAGGAGCCATCGGGCCTAAAAGTGACGACACAGAGGAACTCTCAATGAAAGCACCAATGTTGGTGTCAAAACCGGCGGATCTCGGGTAGGGGGTCCCGGACTGTGCATCTAGGCAGATGGTAACAGGAAGCAGGGGACACAATGTTTTACCCAGGTTCGCGCACTCTTTACGGAGGTAAAACCCTACGTCCTGCTTGATTAATATTGATGATATGGGTAGTACAAGCGTAGATCTACCACGAGATCAAGGAGTCTAAACCCTAGAAGCTAGCCTATGGTATGATTGTTGTTCGTCCTACGGACTAAAACCCTCCAGTTTATATAGACACCGGAGAGGGCTAGGGTTACACAGAGTCGGTTACAATGGTAGGAGATCTACATATCTGTATCGCCAAGCTTGCCTTCCATGCCAAGGAAAGTCCCTTCCGGACACGGGACGAAGTCTTCAATCTTGTATCTTCATAGTCCAGGAGTCCGGCCGAAGGTATAGTCCGGCTATCCAGACACCCCCTAATCCAGGACTCCCTCAGTGCCCGTCCCGCCTCCGAAGAGGACGAGGAGGAGGAGGAAGACGAATCCCCAGTAGGGGGAAGAAAGAAGAGGATGGCCTCCGTACACTTGGAGTCTGAGTCGCCTAAAAGGGGAAAAACTCTTCTTCTGAAAGAGTCTACTGCCGTTGCCGATAGCAGCCCGGCGTGGGATCCTAGGGCCCAGCCCCTAGTGAACTCGTAAGTATATAAAATCCGAACACGTTCATGTGTCCAAACCCATCATTGCATAGTATTTTAACCCGAGCCATATTTTTTGTAGTCCGACGGGGTCCCATTCCGAACAATCCTCGTCCGAGTACTTGCTGAGCTCGGATGCTATGGAGAGCGGGACGCCTCCGAAGGCCCCTCCCCCCAAACATGTGATCAACACCAAGGCTTCTTCCCAGAAGGACTCCATCCAAGGAGGGGCGGAGAAAATCATGAAGGCAGCGCTTGGAGGTCAAACTTTAGGGGCGAAGACATGGGGGAGAAGATCCCCACAGGAGTCGACGGCGGGGACCATCTTGAATTCGGCCCCCAGCCGGACACAGTTTCGGAGACCAATACGGCTCTGGAATCAAGCAGACGGCCTTCCTCGGCTGGAGAGGGCGTCCCTGTTCCACCGGCAACCTCTGTCCAACCAGAGGCGCCAGGTGCTTTATTGGCGGCGGTAAAGAGCGCCTCCATCGTCGATGAACACTGTGCCCTTATGGGTGCGGTGATTCAGAAGATTCAGTCTGCTGAAAATGGACTGAATGAAACCTGTATCGACCTTATAAGAGGTTTTGAGGTATGTTTTATACGGTTTCAAAGAGTGTCATAGTATGGATAGTAGCCCCTGATACATTGTCCGGTGAACGAAAGAACCGGATAGAGGATTAAATATATTTTTCGCAGGAAGACTCATTTTATGACATCTATGTCTCTTCTTTTGTAAGCAGGTGTATGTAGCGGCTACTGCCGCTCATACCGCGGAGGTTTCTGGACTGAATCAAAGTCTGGAGTGGGCTGAAGCGGAGCTTGGCCAGTTAAAAAGGCAGTTGGAAGATCAACAAGGTATGCACAAATCTTGTTTGCGTTCACTGCGAACGAATTTTCAGTATGATAGAATATGTGTCATGATTTGTGCCAGGGGCGATGACCGGAGTCGAGGCTCTGAAGAAGGCTATTGCCGAGGCCGAGGAAAAGGCAGCCGCAGAGAAGGCTCTTCGTGAGAAGCACGAGGCCAAGGTTGTGGAAGCTAAGCGAGAGCTCCAAGAGGCCATGAAAAAATGCGAGACCCTAGAGCAGAGTTTAACGGAGAAAGAATCCGAACTCACCAGGTCTCATCAGGCCGTGTGTGATTCCCGTGGGGAAACCCAAGACGCCCTGGAGGAGATCCAAGAGGCGACAGAGATCACGGCGGGTAAGGTCTTTTTCCATGTAAAGCATGTATTTCAGGAGAAAATTATGCTTTATAATTTTAAGTTCGGATTTCTCCAGGGGTATTTGTGGAAGTTCCTCGCAGCATATCGGATGCCGCCCAATTCTACCGAGCCGAAGAGGGGAATACTGTGGATAAGCTCTTCTGGTCGCAGTATCTGGCACCGAATTATCGTGTGCCTTTTACCGATCAACTGAAACAGCCGATCGAACTGCATAAGGCGGCCGAACTAGCCATGAAGGATTTGATTATCTGGCTATGGCCCGCCGAGCCGATTCCAGGTAGCTACTTCAGGCTCATGAAGCGACTTGTTAGTGCCTTCCCTCGACTTGACATCATCAAGCGGTCGGTCTGTATAGAAGGTGCACGAATGGCCTTTGCCCGCGCAAAGGTGCACTGGGGGAAAATGGATGCTGAAAAGCTGATGGCCGAGGGACCGCCAGAGGGAAAGGAGCACCGCAAGCCCAAATTGTATTATGAAAGTGTCCTGAAAGGATCCTGCCTTGTAGCGGAGCAACGCACCAAGGACATTGTATTTCCATGAATATAGTCATGTTGTCCTTCGTAATGTGTGAACAAGGTCATTTCTATTATTTATTGCATGTTATAAAAGTTTACCCTCCTGCGCGGCCGTTTTATATATTAAACCTGAGAATTGGCCAGTCGTCGGCTTCTGCCCCCTCGTAAGAAATACGGGGGTGTTCGAGATAAACCTGATCACTCTTTACCCCAGTGTTGGGTCCTTTGAAGGAGGTGTTCAGCACAGCGAACCAGGATCTCGGACTATAGGGCTTTATCATTCTCACTTAGCCATAGGAGCATTAGGAAGGTAGGCGCAGCCCCTAGTGTTCGGAAGACCGCACGAGGGGCCCTATAGGCACCTGATCGGAAGAAGAACCGATCCATCGCACGCTGCATTGGTTATGGCATTATGCGGGAGAAATCCTTAAAGATTTTACAACCTCTCGAACAACCAACCAGCTCTCGTTGTATCATGACAGTCAGTTTTCGGCTTTCTGTACTGAGGTGCTCGTCCGGAAGAACCGGGACACAATCGTAGTAGTTCTCCCTGTGCCGCCTTAGCCGATATAGCGTAACGTGAGGCAGCAAAACATGGGAGCCGGGCAAACCCAACATTTGACCCAAGACATGATTTGGAGCTGATGCATATAATGCTATGAGTTCGGGGTGCTGAACTTCCGTGAAGGTGTTCGGACTTTATTGCCGTATTATGGGTAAAATGAAGCCCCTGGCAAAGGCATATCACGGTGTACGGATGCCACTTAACAAAAGAGTTTCAATAAGAAATAACAACAAATAAGCGTCATATAAATCCACATGTTGTATTTGAATGATACGTCGAAGCGTATGAGTACGGGTAATGTGATAAAAAGGGGAATATGACTGTGGAACCTGCTGGGACCAGGGAGGAAGAAGCTATGTGCAGATCCAGAGTATAGTCAGATGGACATCGCGAGGAATATCTAAAGATTCCCTTGTTTGTTCGAGCTGTTACCATGTCACCGGTCCCGGTCTGCGCAAAGGTGATCCTGCAAAGGAAATGTAAGAAATATTTGTGTGCCGGAGAGCCCTGGACGAGTCAGGCTATCCTTTCGTGAAGTAGTTCGGACTACTTTGAATGTGTCCGGGGGTTTGGCTGTCGACTCAAGATTTGACTGAAAGGTACCCTCCATTGCTTCTGTTGTTTAAAGCGGTGGCGTACTCTATGGTACCGAGGGAGAGTTCGGCCTCGCCATTAACCGTGATGACACCGCGCGGACCGAGCATCTTGAGTTTACGGTAGGCATAATGTGGCACCGTGTTGAATCGAGCGAATGCAGTTCGCCCGAGCAGTGCCTAATAATCACTGCAAAAGGGGACGATGTTGAAGATTAACTCTTCGGCACGGTAATTGTCTGGTGATCCGAAGACTACCTCGAGGGCGATGGAGCCGGTACAGCTAGCCCCCATGCCCGGTATAATACCTATAAAGGTGTCTTTAGTGGGTTTGATCATCGAATGGTCGATGCCCATCTTGCGCACTGTGTCCTGGTAAAGCAGATTTAGACTGCTGCCTCCGTCCATAAGGACTCGTGTGAGGTGAAACCCGTCAATTATTGGGTCGAGGACTAGTGCGGCTAGATTGCCGTGACTGGTGTTGACCGGACGATCCATTTGGTTGAAGGTGATCGGTCCTGGTTTGTATTGCGGGCTGACTGGTTCCGTTAGGTCGGCATCCCTAAGGGTGTGCATCCGGTCCGGGTTGTGAGTGTGGGTGGTGTCGTGGGTTTGTCACAGCAGATGTCCTCGTGAAAGGACTTAGTTGTGAAGCTATCACAACGGGTTAGCTTAAAGGGGTTAAACCGGACAAGGGGACACGGGAGTTTATACTAGTTGGGCCCCTTCGATGAAGGTAAAAGCCTACGTCTAGTTGTGATTGGTATTGCTAGGGTTTCGAAGGCCAGGGAGCGAATCCGCTTTGTCTGGCTCTCGAGTTGTTGTTGTCTGTCTCTAAACCGCGGCTGGGTCGTCCCTTTATATACATAGGTTGACGCCCGCCGGGCAACAGAGTTCCGAAGCCGGATTATAAACGTATCCGGTTCGGCCTCTCTCTTTCTATCTTACTATAGAAGTTACATGACTAGGCCGGTTTACATTTACAGACTGTAACCCGCCTGTGGGCCCTCCGTAAAGCGCCATCATCTTTACATCTTCATGGGCTTCTAATCTTCAAAGAGTCAACCCGGCTACATAAGGCTGGTTTACCTCCAGTAGTAATATCCCCAACATTAGGCCCCAGATTGGTTTGAACTTGTTCATGTCAATCTTCCACACTTTAGAAAAAATCTTCTCTCTTATCTTCATTTTTGATCTTGTAAACCGCCATGACATCATACTTCAAAATTACGATAAACCGCCCTGACGTCATCCATCCGTTGATGTCGGAGATTTCCTTCATTTAATATATATCCAGTCATCCAGGCGACACCTTTATTAACTTATCTATTTTTTGGGCTCCTCGATTCCCGTACTTGCCATTTTATCACTTCGCCTTATAAATAGGATCGAGGGGTCATTTTCACCGTTTCCCCCCATGCCTCTTCGCATCGTCTTGCTCGTGCCGCTCAGCCTCTGGAGCTCCGCCGCCACCGTCGACTGTCGCCTCTGCTCCGACCTTGGCCGCTGCATCACCCTGAACGCACCAGAATATTGCGACGCCCTTCCGCTTCCTCACCAGCTCCGGTAAGTTCTCTGCTTTTTTCACCATAGATCTGTTCTAGGGTTTTGACATTCTTCGCAGTTCTTCCGAAGTTCATCAGTGCTATTCTTCCCTGTTCTTCCTTTAATAGATGGACACTTCATGCTTGATTCATCTCTTGCCGTAGCTTACCTACCATGGTCATCACAAATCCTTATGCGCAAAGAACTGATCTAGTTTGTCAAAAATTGCTTCAGTTCTGCACCCCTTGAAGATCCAATTATTTTTGCTTTCCTGTCTTATCTTTAGATCTGAAAGTTTTATACATCACTGTGAGATCTGTTTCTATGTTCCTGTGAGATCCGTTTCTCCTCGCACCAATATAAGCGGTTTAACATTGTATAAATAGTCTATGCCATTAGCCCTCTGATAAACTGGAAGAGCATGTTACCTTCATAATTATGCTCTGGTTTAACAGTGTCTGATCAACCCTGTGCTAGCATTACCTTTCTCTCTCATTATACTAGTCTCCGGGTTGTACCATTTATCATATCAGCATGTTTCTTACTCCCTTGTCTCTTGTGTATAATCATGCATAATTTATAAACCGGCGTTTCATTTTCAGTTTGTTCACTTTGCAATGGCCAAACAATTCACTGCCTGCAACTGGGCTCATTCCTGGGTTACTGAGGCTCAATTGAATGAGATGGTTAGCATCGGCTCACTGCCTAAGAAAACTGAGATCAAATGGCGAGTTCCAGGAACAGAGAATCCTCCAACCCCAAGACAAGGCGAGGTGGTAATCTTTGTTGACCATATAGGTCGTGGTTTCAAACCGCCAGGGTCAAAATTTTATCGAGATGTGCTTGCCAGCTTCCAACTGCATCCACAAGATATTGGTCCCAACTCAGTCTCCAACTTATGCAATTTACAAGTCTTCTATGAAGTCTATTTACAAGAAGAACCAACTGTAGAATTGTTCCGGGATTTCTTTCACTTAAACTGGCGCACAGAGTTTGTGAATGGCCCAAACACAGAGCTTGGTGGTGTCTCGATCCAAAAGCGGAAAGAAGTGGAATTTCCTCATGCCAAACACCATAGCCACCCAAAGGAATGGAACCAAACATGGTTCTACTGCAGAGACACCTCACCTGAGGATGAAAATCCCCTCCCCGGCTTCCGTGATCATAGATTATCCAATACTCACCCAATGCCACAACGCCTGAGCTCTTCAGAAAGGGCAAAATACGCTCCTTAAATCGATAAGCTCCGGGCCTTTATGGCAAACGGTTTAACAGGTGTGGATTTTGTGCGCTGTTGGATATCCTAGAGTATCTTGCCGCTAAGCCGGCGTCCCGGTTTAATGTGCGAATATACCGGTGAAGTTGACGATCCTCAATGCCACTGCAACATCCAATTATCCGAGGAAGAAGTTACTGAAGGTGTAAAGGAAATTCTGAATGAATCGGAACTGGTCTGTAGTCAAACCGGTCTAAGTCCCTTCTATACCAAGAACAAACCGCCTGCTGTAAGCATTACACTTCCTCTTCATCTCTAATATCTTTAACTTATACAAGCTGTAACCCTTCTTCTTTATATATATAGGGTGATGACCCTTTCTAGAAACGGAAATCCATAGAGAAAGCGGCAAAGCCAACTGGAGACAAAGTGGTCAAACCAACCCGCCTGAAGACCAAAGCCGTAAAACAGACGTCAAAGCGGAAAACGGCTGACCGGATTAATATGGAACTTGATGATGATACTGATGACCCAGAAGTTGAGGTAGAACTTGACTCACTTGGCTCTCTTTTTATGCATCTTGTTAACAATGATCTTCCTCATGAGGAGGCAGAAGCTAGTCAGGATGATGACGTTGAGGTAATTACCCTTTCCTCCGGTTCAGACTCTATGCCAACACAAAAAACTCGCCAAGCAATCCGGAAAGTAAGCTTTTCTCATCCTCTTTCTCACTTGGATCCAACATTTATTTTGAAGACTCAACAGCATGAAGCCCGCCGGACAACCCGGCACAGTGGCCAACAGGTCACCTCTACCGGTTTACCTGATACTCCGGTTTGGAAGCGCCGGTCTGAGGTCTCTCCTACTTCTGACCATTCTTACCCCAAGGCAGGTTATTTCAGACAGCCTCTTAATCCGCCAGATTCAAATTATCAGGTGACACCTCCTTCCTCTTCTGGTGAATCGACATCAACACAACTCCCCCCTTTGAAAACTGTGGCCGGGTGAGTTATGAAAAACCTTTCCTTTCAATGCGCCCTACATCTTTTGAACAGGATGTTAATCCTTTTTTATTCTGTTTGCAGGGCCAAAGCCAGACCCAGCAAGAAAGCTCGGGTCACCAATCCGCCAGAAGACCCTGTTGCCAAAGAAGAGGAACCAAGAGGTGAACCAGAGCAGACTGGTGAACCGGAAGGCCTCCATCCTGAAACAACTTTTGATGATCCGCCCCTTGACGGCCAACATACTAACGAACCAACAGATGTTGAGCCTGCCGCCCCTAATACTGAACCGGCAGAACCAAACCAGGCTAATCCAAAGAAAGACACTGAAATTCCATCATCATCCACCAAAAATCCTGAAGGCCAAGGTGATGATGTTATTATTACTGGAACAGGCCACAGCTCTCCTGGTTATCCCGTCATTTTGGCTCAGCATAGTGCCAAAGAATAGCAAATTGCCAGGGATAAAGGTAAATGGAGCAGCGACTTATCAAACTATGCTCATCTTAACGCTGATGAGCTTCATTCCGGCTGCTTGAACCGTCTGCACTCAAACCGGGATTATGAAGCCGGTTTGGTGAATTTGATGAAAGAACGATATGAGGTAAATGCTTCTCCCTTGTACATTGATTTATAGCTGAAATACTATTCCAAGTAGCCTCCAAGAGCCGTTTTATGATTGTTAATCATAAACCGGGTCTTTGTAACACTTCAAGCATCCCATCATTGATCCTTTTAAAGGCGTGTCCTCAATCATAGATAAGACTCATGTTTGAAGAAAATAATTAG
Source organism: Triticum urartu (assembly GCF_003073215.2). NCBI lineage: Eukaryota > Viridiplantae > Streptophyta > Magnoliopsida > Poales > Poaceae > Triticum > Triticum urartu. The sequence goes on from NC_053023.1 coordinate 187,310,684, forward strand.
ATAACGTTCTGCAGCATAGCCCCCAAAGGCCGGTTTAACTTGGCAAGTTAATCCGGTTTTTAATCCACACCGCCGGTTTAGAACAAACGTACATTAGCCCGCAAGTGTCAAGGATAATGCTTGCATTGTTCTGGAGACTTGTATAGAGGGTAGTATTTGAGAGCAAATAGGCATTAGCCCCAAAGTATGAAGTGGATAACTTGTTATATGCTTTATACTTAGTGCATAAATATGTTGTTTTGTTGAATATACCTTCAATGTTGCAGGCTGAACTGAGAAGCAAAGATGCCCAAAACTCTGCCTTGCAAGAAAATGTGAAGTCTCAACAAGCCAAAGCTGCAAAAGCCAAAGAGGAGCTGACGCAGGCCTTGGCCGGAATGGAAAAATTGAAAGAATCCATCAACCAAGATCGTGTAGAATGGGAAACCGAAAAAGTCGGTTTGACCAAAAGAGTTGTAGTGCCGAGGAAGCCCTGAAACCGGTGGTTGAAGAACTAGCCGGTTTGAAGCGCCAAATCAACTCTATGACCTCTGCTATCTTTGGTAAGTGTCTGCTTATGTATGTTGCACCAGTCAATGAATCTTAAAACTAACCAAAATGTTGATAAAATCTTTGGCAGGAACTCGGATCACTCATCTTGGTGCAGATATGCGGATGAAGCTCAAAGCGGCATATACATTGGTTGAGCAGCTATACTCTAGATCTCAGCGAGCCATTAGTACAGTGGCTTATAACAAACCCGCGCCAACGTTGATTAAGGAGACCCTTGAGAAGTTGGGCATGTTACCGGCGCGTATTGTCGAGTTGAAAAGAGCCGCTGCGAGAGCGGGAGCATTAACCGCCCTTATTTGAGCCAAGGCCTGGATTCCAGACCTTGAAGTAGAGGATATCATTAAAGGATATCCAGGCGTTAAAGAAGACGGTTCAAACTTTGACAATGATGATCTTTGGCGGCTGACCAAACAGATGCGGCCAGCGGCCTACAAATTGGCCGAGGACGCCGATTTGTCCCATTTTCAACCGTTTTATGATGTAGAAGGGAAAAGACAGCCGGCCGATATCCATGAAGTCGAAGAACTTGTGCCTCCGATTCGTAAGCACACTTATGCCCCTGATATTAACCCTTCTGATCTTATCCATGAGGAAGCAGTGTTCCAAGCTTTAACCAGAATCGATTGGCCGAGGCTGATTTCCAGCGGCTGGGGAGGGATGAAGAAGTGCCGACACCAACTGATCTGCAACCGTCAAACCGTCGTGATGAAGAGTCTTGATCCGGTCGCCGGTTTATATGGCTACTGTGAAAAACAATGGCACTGTTTGAACCGCTTTGAAGCTTCATGTAATAGGATAGCTGAAACGTTATTTATCTGCCATGCCATCGAGCATGTTTCATAACGCTTTGTGACAATCTGTGCCGCCCTTCAGGATATATTTTATGCATAGCCTATGATGACTTGCCTTCCTGGGTCCAAAAAAACTTAAAAGTGTCTAGCGGATTACCGCTAAACATGTCATAATATCCAAGAAGTATATAATACTTTAGCTAAATAATAAAGTGTTTACACAAAAAATAATGTACAGAACATACCTCATTGATTGACCAAACGTGTATACAACAAAGGTGTTTAACACCAACCCGATACGTTTGATAATTTCATCTTCATAATGCTGGTCTATCTATTAAACCGGACCGGTATAACTACCGGATTTTCTTTATAACACTGGTGATTTAGTCAAACTAGACCGGGTCAATGACCACTGGTTTATAATTGATCATGTGCCAACAACTAGTGGTTGGAAATCAAGCCGGGTCAAGGACGTCGGTTTATCAAAAAAATACTTATGTGTCAACAAACCAAATTCAAATAGGAAAATATGCGAGGCTGTTTACGAGCTGCCAGACTCCAAATCGAGGCTTTTAGTGGGATGCCAGGCCTCTGAGTTAAACCATTTAACAAAGCCTTTTAAGATGGGCCTCCAATTAACCAATCATCATTTTAACTGTGACAAGTTCAGGGTATGTAAAAGATTGACTTGGCAAACGTTCGATGGGTCATGCCAGGATTACCTATATGGGAGTGGCTTACTTGATGAAGGCAGGTTAACCCGGGGTTTTAGGTGAATACACCAGGCTTCCAAGCCGTGGCTTGATAGCCAATTACGAGGGTCCTTTCAAACTCTTTGTTGCTTTGCAAAAAAGATCCCCCAAGTAACTTTGTGAGCGATGCTCAGCGCGTGCCTATGTTTGAGTTTGTACTGTGTACAATACTCTCTTTGGCTCCACAAATTTTTCCTTGTGTGGCTGAAATGCCTATCAAGAGGTGTAGCTGTGGTTCAAACATGACCAAGCCCCCTAGTGATTTTTCTTTATCTTTATGTAGCTGCTAAAGCCGGTTTAACAAAGACTCCGCTTTGACCGTTAACTTGTAAAAGCACACATATGATATAAGAAAGAACAGATACCCCGCTTATAACGGAGGCTCCGGTTTATGTAAAAGCACACATATGATATAAGAAAGAACAGATACCCCGCTTATAACGGAGGCTCCGGTTTATTATATGGTATATATACTATCATAAATATGTATAGGCGAAGAGCCTATGGCTTCAAGTATAGTAAGGCCGAAGGAGAGCTATGTTCCATGGCTGCTTTGTCTCCTCCTCCGATTGATGTGAGTCTTCATGCTCTCGAACATCAATGAGGTAGTAGGATCCATTGTGCAGATTATTGCTGACCACAAAGGGTCCTTCCCAAGGGGGGGATAACTTGTGCATATCAGTCTGATCCTGGATGAGCCGGAGCACCAAATCACCTTCTTGAAAGGTTCTAGTTTTAACCCGGCGGCTGTGATAACGTTGAAGATCTTGTTGATAAATCACCGAACATGCTACTGCAAGATCCCGCTCTTCATCCAATAGGTCCAGAGAATCCTCACGTGCCTTCTCATTATCAGCTTCAACATAAGCTGCCACACGGGGCGAATCGTGACGGATGTCACTAGGAAGAACCACCTCCGCTCCATAAACCATGAAGAAAGGCGTGTAACCCGTAGACCTATTGGGTGTGGTGTTGATGCTCCATAACACAGAAGGTAGCTCCTCGACCCAACAACCCGGCGTCTGCTTTAAGGGAACCATAAGCCTTGGTTTGATATCCCGTAGAATTTCTTGATTTGCCCTTTCCGCTTGACCAGGTGAGCCACTGATGCTAGATCAAGCCGGATGTGCTCACGTTGATAGAATTCTTCTATCTCCCCTTTTGATAAATTAGTACCATTATCTGTTATAATGCTATGTGGAAAGCCAAACCGGAATATCACCTTTTTGATGAATTGAACCGCCGTGGCTGCATCACACATGCTGACTGGCTCTGCCTCTACCCATTTAGTGAATTTTATCAACTGCTACTAACAGATGGGTCTTCTTTTCATTGGAGCGCTTGAAGGGTCCAACCATATCCAGCCCCCAAGTTGCAAACGCCCACGTAATTGGAATCATCCGCAACTCTTGAGCCGGAACATGCGCACGGCAGGCAAACTTTTGACATCCATCACATCTTTTGACTATATCCTCCGCATCAGCATGCGCTGTCAACCAGTAAAAACCGTGGCGAAAAGCTTTGGCAACCAATGACTTTGAACCGGCGTGGTGACCGCAATCCCCTTCATGAATTTCTCGCAAAATCTCACAACCTTCTTGAGGAGAAACGCATCGCTGAATTGCTCCTGAAACACTGTAACGATGTAACTCCCCGTTGAGTATGGTCATGGATTTGGACCGCCGGATTATCTGTCGAGCCAACATTTCATCAGCTGGTAACTCGCCCCGGTTAATGTAATCCAGATATGGGATCGTTCAATCCGGTATGGCATGCGGAGCTGCCACCAACTGAGCCTCCGGATCAGGAATAGCCAAATCTTCTTCGGTTGCTATTTTGACTGGCGGATTGTGCAATACATCAAGAAAGACATTGGGCGGAACCGGTTTACGTTGGGAACCCAGACGACTTAAAGCGTCTGCCGTTTCATTCTTCCGCCGGTCTATATGGTCCACCTGATAACCTTTAAAGTGACCAGCCACTGCGTCCACCTCTCGCTGATATGCAGCCATGAGTGGGTCCTTAGAATCCCAAGTGCCAGACACTTGCTGAGCCACTAGTTCTGAATCGCCGAAGCACTTAACCCGGCTCAAATTCATCTCTTTAGCCATCCAAAGACCGTGGAGTAAAGCCTCATATTCAGTTGCATTGTTAGTACAAGGGAACATTAAACGCAGGACATAACAAAACTTGTCACCTCGTGGGGAAGTTAATTCGACTCCAGCCCCCGAACCCTCTAACTGTCTGGACCCATCAAAATGAATAGTCCAATATGTATTATCTGGTTTCTCCTCAGGTGCCTGTAACTCCGTCCAATCACTGATGAAATCTACGAGTGCCTGGGACTTGATCGCCGTGCGGGGTATATATTTGAGCCCGTGAGGTCCAAGCTCAATGGCCCACTTGGCAATCCGGCCAGTTGCCTCTCCGTTTTGAATGATGTCGCCCAGAGGAGCTGGACTGACCACTGTGATAGGATGGCCCTAAAAATAGTGTTTGAGCTTCCGGCTTGCCATAAACACCCCATACACCAGTTTCTGCCAATGTGGATACCTCTTCTTTGACTCAATGAGCACCTAGCTGATATAATAAACCGGCCGTTGAACCGGATACTCTTTGCCAGGCTCCTTGCGCTCTACCACAATGGCTATGCTAACAGCCCGGGCATTAGCAGCCACATATAATAATAATGGCTCTTTATCGATCTGTGCTGCCAGCACGGGCGGTTCCACTAGCTGCCTCTTCAAATCTTCAAACGCCTTATCAGCTGCCTCACTCCAGACAAAGTTATCTGTTTTCTTGAGCATCTGATATAAGGGGATGGCCTTCTCTCCAAGGTGGCTGATAAACCGGCTCAAGGCTGTAATCCGGCCGGCCAGACGTTGCACATCGTTAATACACGCCGGTTTAGCCAAGGACGTAATTGCTGCAATCTTTTCCGGATTAGCCTCAATGCCTCTATTTGAAACCAGAAAGCCTAAGAGCTTGCTTGCCGGGACACCGAAAACACACTTCTCCGGATTGAGCATCATCTTGTAAACCCGGAGATTGTCAAAGGTTTCCAGTAGATCATCTATCAATGTCCCCTCCTTGCTGGATTTGACCACAATATCATCCACATACGCATGAACATTGCGCCCAATTTGCTTATGAAGGCAATTCTGAACACATCGCTGGTAAGTTGCCTGGGCACTCTTGAGTCCAAAGGGCATGGAAACATAGCAGAAGGCTCCAAAGGGTGTTATAAAGGCTGTCTTCTCCTGGTCCTTAACTGCCATTTTGATCTGATGATAACCAGAGTAAGCATCCAAAAAACACAAACGGTCACAACCCGCCGTAGCATCAATTATCTGATCAATGCGAGGGAGAGCAAAGGGGTCTGCAGGGAAAGCCTTGTTTAAATCTGTGTAGTCCACACACATGCGCCAAGTGCCGCTTTTCTTAAGAACAAGCACCGGATTGGCTAACCACTCTGGATGAAAAACTTCAACAATGAACCCAGCAGCCAACAAACGGGCTACCTCTTCACCTATAGCCTTGCGTCTTTCCTCGTTGAAACGGCGGAGGAACTATCAGACCGGTTTGAATTTAGGATCAATGTTGAGTGTGTGCTCAGCGAGTTCTCTCGGTACACCTGGCATGTCAGAAGGTTTCCATGCAAAGATGTCCCGATTCTCACGGATGAACTCGATGAGCACGCTTTCCTATTTGGGATCCAGGTTAGCACTGATGCTGAACTGTTTGGATGAATCACCAGGGACAAAGTCAACCATCTTAGTGTCTGTAGCTGATTTGAACTTCAATGCTGGATCATGTTCCGTAGTTGGCTTTTTTAAGGAGGTCATGTCTGCCGGATCAACTTGCTACTTATAGAATTTTAACTCCTCCGTGGCACAAACCGACTCAGCATAAGCCGTATCGCCTTCTTCACACTCCAAAGCAATCTTTCTACTTCCATGTACTGTGATAGTCCCCTTATCTCCTGGCATTTTAAGCTGTAGGTAAACATAACATGGCCTTTCCATAAACTTAGCATAAACCGGCCGCCCAAACAAGGCGTGGTACGGACTTTTGATCTTCACCACCTCAAATGTCAATGTTTCTGACCTTGAATCGTAGTCATCTCCAAAAGCTACCTCCAAAGCTATCTTACCAACAGGATATGCAGACTTACCAGGCATCACACCATGAAATACCGTATTCGACGGTTTAAGATCCTTATCTGTCAACCCCATACGGCGGAACGTATCATAATACAAAATATTGATACTACTTCCCCCATCCATGAGCACTTTAGTGAACTTGTATCCCCCTCGTGATCCGAAGACCGATCTTTTCCAATACGTCTCGCAGGTCCTTGATGTTTTTGTTTGACTGGCGACGGGGTGTGGGCTGGACTTCGGGCTTATATGCCACTTTGTCTCGGCCACTAAGTGGCCGGTCTGCTGCATCATACGCTGGAAGTGCAGGCTTTAATGTTTCCTCTTCAAGTTGGGGTAGCAACCTGCGCTTTGGGAAACTTTTGATTGGGCGCTCGAGTTTGTGTTCCCCGGCTGCCAGGACCTCAGTCCATCTATCTGCTAGCACATCTTGCTCAGCTTGAAGCTGTTGTTGCTTTTTCTTCAGGCTTTTTGCTGTGGCAATAAGCCGACGCTTGAAGCGCTCCTGTTCGACGAGATCCTCACGCACGATAAATTCTTCGTCACCGAGGCTGACCTCGTCTTCGGAGAGAGGCATGTAACTGTCATCCTCTAATTCTCCGTCTGCTGTCTGTTCCTTGGGGCTGGCTTGCCCATCCTCCCGCTCAAAGCCTGGCTGGAGGGGATTGTCTTCGTCTTGTGCCGGGATCGCTGTTTTTCCTATGGCGGGGCTTAGAGCGGCGCCGATGACGCCGGTTCTTGGATTGCTTCTCGGGGGGATTATCCTCCATTGCCTTATTGCCATCGCTTTCTTTGGGGGTGTCCACCATGTATATATCATACGATGATGTGGTAGTCCAGCGCCCTGTGGGCGGTGGTTCCTGTTCGTCTCCCGCATCGTCGTCCATACCATCGATGTCTTCGGAGTCGAAGTCGAGCATGTCGGTTAGGTCATAGATAGTGGCTACTATGTGGGTGGTGGGTGGGGAATGAATTTCTTCACCGTCCGCTTCCCACTCGAGCCGGACATAGTTCGGCTAAGGGTCTCCTGACAAGGAAAGAGACCGTAATGAGTTTAGCACGTCGCCTAGGGGCGAGTGCTGAAAGATATCCGCGGAGGTGAACTCCATGATCGGTGCCCAATCAGATTGGATGGGCACGGACGCGAGCGGTTCGGAGTCTGTGGCCAGGGACAAATCCATGTGTCCGGCAACACATGTCTCATAGGAGGTGAAGTCAGTATTCGGCTCTATCGCCGCTGAGTGTGCGGCCTCCATGGCGGGGTCCATCCACCCGTCCTCAGACGGTGCGATCTGTTCCGGATTGAGGGCCGGAGTAGTTACAGGTGTGATCTCCTGAACATTGTCCGATGGCAGAGCTAAATCATACTCATCGTGACTGTGCGGCGTACCTGACATGGGTTCGAATCCGTCGAAGATCAAGTCTCCGCGGATGTCGGCGGTATAGTTCAAGCTTCCGAACCTGACCTGATGGCCAGGGGCGTAGCTCTCGATCTGCTCCAGATGGTCGAGCGAGTTCGCCCACACTACGAAGCCGTGAATACGAAGATTTGTCCGGGGAGGAAAACCTCACCCTGGATCGCATCGTTGCCAATGATCGAAGGAGCCATCAAGCCTTATGATGACGACAAAGTGGAACTCTCAATGAAAGCACCAATGTCGGTGTCAAAATCGGCGGATCTCGGGTAGGGGGTCCCGAACTGTCTGTTTAAGGTGGATGGTAACAGGAGGCGGGGGACACAATGTTTACCCAGGTTCGGGCCCTCGCGATGGAGGTAATACCCTACTTCCTGCTTGATTGATCTTGATGATATGAGTATTACAAGAGTTGATCTACCACGAGATCATAGAGGCTAAACCCTAGAAGCTAGCCTATTGTATGATTGTTGTTGTCCTATGGACTAAAACCCTCCAGTTTATATAGACACCGGAGGGGCTAGGGTCACACTGAGTTGGTTACGAGGGAGGAGATCTACATATCCGAATTGCCAAGCTTGCATTCCATGCATTCCGGACACGGGACGAAGTCTTCAATCTTGTTTCTTCAGAGTCCAACAGTCCGGCCAGAGGATATAGTCCGGCTGTCCAAGGACCCCCTAATCCAGGACTCCCTCAGTGGGGACCTACGACTTAGCAGTAGCGCGGGCGAAAACGAACTGCTGCTAATAGCGTAGCAGCAGCGCGTGTTTCTCACATGCGCTACTGCAAAACAGGGCCAACCGTGTGGACAATTTCAAAATTAGCAGTAGCAACCTGAGCAAAAAGCGCGCTACTACTATTTTTGTAGTAGTAGCACGCCCCGCGACACCGCGTTGCTGCTAAACTTAGGGTGTTGGTTACTGTCGGTGGATTTTTGTAGCAGCGCGGTTTAGCCCCCAAGCGCTACTGCTAAATTCGCATCAGTAACGCATTTTCCTTTACCGCGCTACTGCTAATTAGCAGTAGCACTTCTTTTTGTGCCGTGCTGCTGCTAATATTCTGTGTATAAGGTTTTCCCTAGTAGTGACTCCTTCGAGGTTACTGAAGGAAATATGCCTGAGAGGCAATAATAAAGTTGTTATTTATATTTCCGTATATCATGATAAATGTTTACTATTCATGCTAGACTTGTATTAACCAGAAACTTGGTATGTGTGTGAATACATAGAAAAACAGAGTGTCCCTAGTATGCCTCTACTAAACTAGCTCGTTAATCAAAGATGGTTAAGTTTCGTAGCCATAGACATGTGTTGTCATTTGATGAATGAGATCACATCATTAGAGAATGATGTGATGGACAATACCGATCCGTTAGCTTAGCATTATGAACGTTTAGTTTATTGATATTGCTTTCTTCATGACTTATACATGTTCCTATGACTACGAGATTATGCAATTCCCGGATACCGGAGGAACACTTAGTGTGCTATCAAACTTCACAACGTAACTGGGCGATTATAAAGATGCTCTACAGGTGTCTCCGATGGTGTTTGTTGAGTTGGCATAGATGGAGATTAGGATTTGTTACTCCGATTGTCGGAGAGGTATCTCTGGGCCCTCTCGGTAATGCACATCACTATAAGCCTTGCAAGCAATGTGACTAATGAGTTAGTTACGAGATGATACATTACGGAACGAGTAAAGAGACTTGCTGGTAACGAGATTGAACTAGGTATGATGATACCGATGATCGAATCGCGGGCAAGTAACATACCGATGACAAGGGGAACAACGTATGTTGTTATGTGGTTTGACCGATAAAGATCTTCTTAGAATATGTAGGAGCCAATATGAGCATCCAGGTTCCGCTATTGGTTATTGACCAGAGATGTGTCTCGGTCATGTCTACATAGTTCTCGAACCCATAGGGTCCACACGTTTAACGTTCGATGACGATTTTTATTATGAGTTATGTGATTTGATGACCAAAGTTTGTTCGGAGCCCCGGATGAGATCACGGACATGACAAGGAGTCTCGAAATGGTCAAGACGTAAGGATCAATATATTGGAAGGCTATATTCAGACATCAGAAAGGTTCTAAGTGGTTCGGGTATTTTTCGGGGTACTGGAGAGCTACGAGAATTCGTCGGGGGAAGTATTGGGCCTTCATGGGCCTTAGTGGAAAGGAGAGAAGCGCCACAAGGGGAGGCCGCACGCCCCCCATGGGCTCGTCCGAATTGGACTATGGAGGGGGCGGCTCCCCCCTCTTTCCTTCTCCCTCTGCTCTCCTTCCTTCTTCTCCTACTTGGACTAGGAAAGGGGGAAACCTACTCCTACTAGGAGTAGGAATCCCCCCTTTGGGTGCACCCCTTGAGGCCGGCTCTCCTCCTCCTCCCCTCCTTTATATACGGGGGAGGGGGGCACCCCATAGACACACAAGTTGATCTTTAGCCGTGTGTGGTGCCCCCCTCCATAGTTTTACACATCGGTCATATTGTCGTAGTGCTTAGGTGAAGCCCTGCATCGGTAACTTCATCATCACCGTGGTGCTGACAGAACTCACCACTAGTAAAAAAGACATCCGTGACATTTTGGGACGAATGAAAAAAAAAATTCTGTCATACATATGACACTTCTATGATGATAATTGTGACAAAATTCGGTATCATCATAGATGTGGTGGGCTCCTACTTCTATGACAAAAAATCATGACCGAAAATGGGCTTTTTGTCCTGGGCGGGCCGGAGACGCAGCTGCATGACATTCTTTGGGCCGTCCATGATGGAAAAAACCGTGGTAGAAGCGAGGGCGAGGAAAATTTCGGGGAGTTCCCGGTTACGGTGGGAGGTCAGGGGCCGAGCGATCCGCGTTTATCTCGTACACGTACGCGTGTGTGTGTGAGGCGTTGGCTCTAACTGAACCCGAGCGATTGCAGTGCAGGCTACGCGTTACTGTACGCGAGCGATCGATCGATGGCTGTTAACTGAACCCGATCGAGCGATTCCTTCGCTACTGCTGCTAACTGAAGTCGATCGATGATGCCTCTGGGATGAACAGTGAGCGTTGCGGGGGGGGGGGTGATGAACAGTGAGCGGTGGCGTTGCCTCTGGATGAACAGGACCCCGTGGTGTGGTGGAGGGCTGGATGAACAGTAGACGGTGGAGGGGTGCCCGTGGAGGGGTGGTTGAACAGGACCCCGTGGTGTGGAGGGCTGGATGAACAGTAGACGGTGGAGGGGTGCCCATGGAGGGGTGGTTGAACAGTAGCCGGTGGAGTAGCGCGCGGTGGAGGCTGGATGAACAGGAGCCCGTGGAGGCTGGAGGAGGTCCACGGTGGAGATGAACAGTATCCCGTGGAGTCCCATTTTGCGGTACGCCACACCCGTCCCAATGAACAGGACCCCTGTTTCAACCATAGCGCACCAACACAAGTTCGTTTCGTCCGTTTTGCAGTACGCCACACCCCTCCCGATCAACAGGACCCCCGTTTCGACCGTAGGAGGTCCGTTTCATCCGTTTTGCGGTACGCCACACCCCTCCTGATCAACATGACCCCCGTTTCAACCGTAGGAGGTCCGTTTCCTCCATTTTGCGGTACGCCAGGCCCCTCCCGATCAACAAGACCCCGTTCCGAATGTAGGAGGTCCGTTTCCTCCGTTGTGTGGGACGCCAGGCCTCGTTTCCATCGCCTGTTCCGTCCAAGCCCTTCGATGAACATGACCACGCATTCCGTTCCGACCCAGCCGGTTGGCTCCCACGCATTCCGTTGCCTCCCGATAAACATGACGCATTCCGTTGCCTCCCCATGAACACGATGACGACGTTGTTTCTCCCTTCTGACCCAGCCATGTACACGAGCCCTGGCCGTACGTATGCGCGAGTAGGCGTTCGAGACCCCGCCCGTATGTACACATACGTGGCCGTATTTTCTTTCTTGCACCCTGGCCGCTGTAAGTATGTGTACATGCTACGTGCGCGCCTCTACTATGACATGTACGCGCCTCTACTACGACACGTGCGCGCCTCTACATCCACCAGTATATATGTACGTACACGTTCATGACCAGAATGACAATGCTACGTACGCTTCGACTAGGTGGGTCCCGACTGTTAGGCACTTCCTTGCCTGTGAAGATGTAGCTGGTGGGTCCCCACAGTCAAGGGGGCAAATCGTTTTTTTTTCCCGGACGCACTTCCTTGCGTGCGAAGATGTAGCTGGTGGGTCCCAGCAGTCTGGGGCAAATGTTTTTTTTGCGAAATATGGTGGCCCGTCCGGTGGGTCCCCGCTGTCAGGTGGAGGAATAATTATTTTGCACGTAATAAGGAGGCACTTCCTTGCTGCGGCCATGGACCCAACTGTCAGCCTCTCCACGTACAGTCCACGTCCGATGGAAGCCATTCCTTGACCACATTGACCACGCCGCGCCGAGAGCACCAGGGCGGTGGACGATGGTGAGGCCTAGGAAGGGGACGACACGGAGCCGGGGAAGACATGGCAGTGGATGCCCACGCATAGAGGAGTACGAGGGTTCACTGGTTCGCTGCGATGTGAGGCTGCCGTCGCCACGGAATAACAGGGGGTGTGGGTGAGTAGAGGGATGGCCTGGCCAGTGATGGGAGTAGTAGGGGGCGGTGAGGCCTCCGCCGCATCGCAGCCAACCATGGGAGGCAGGAGCACGAGGCACGACCGGCGCTTGTTTGGGCAGCTGGAGCAAGAAGACCAGAGGTCGAACAAGCACTACGGCCATTGGATGGACATCGTACGGTCACTGGAGCTAGAATCGTGCATATTGACTAAGTTGACAAAGCCCTCCATCCCCGTCAACTTAGTAGGCCCACAAATCAGCCTGCCACTATACTGGGTCCCATCTAACAGGGCAAGTATTCATATATTTTTTGTGCGTAATAAGGAGGCACTTCCTTGCGTGTGAAGATATAACTGGTGGGTCCGAGCTATCAGCTGCGGTAACGTTTTTTTCGCGAAATACAGAGGCCCTTTAGGTGGGTCCCTGATGTCAGGTGGAGGAATCATTATTTTGCGCGTAATAAGGAGGCATTATCTTGCGTGCGGCCGTGGACCCAGTTGTCGGCCTCTCCACGTACAGTCCACTTCAGATGCATGTTGGTCATTGACCACGTTGACCAGGCCGCGCCGAGAGCACCAGGACGGTGGACGACTGCGAGGCCTAGGAAGGGAACGACACTGAGGCATGGAAGACTCGGCAGTTGTTTCCCACACGGAGGGGAGTACGACTGTACGAGGGTTTACTGGTTCGTCTGCCGTCGCCGGAGAATAACAGCAGGTGTGGGTGAGTAGAGGGATGGCTAGGCCAGCGATGGGAGTACGGTGGGGTGGTGAGGCTTGCGCGGCAGCACAGCCGGCCGCGGGGAGGAGGGAGCAGGCAGTCCCGCTAGCGCTTGTTTGAGCGGCTGGAGTAGGAAGAGCAGAGATTGATGAAGCACGACGGCCGTTCGATGGACATCCAACAGTCACTGCTTGTGCGTCAACCTTTTTTTAGGAAAGCCTCAAATCTGTGGAATACAGCACACAGCCCATCTGCCATTATTTCTAATAATTTACAACCCATTTGCTAATTCTTAAGGTTTTTTTGGAGCCCATATTCTTTTTGTTTGCATTACAGCCCATATTGTGGCCACGGTTAAAAAATTATGCGAAATTTTGCATATTTTGGTGCAGTCCGAACTGTTTTTAATCCCAAAATTTCGAATTGTTCTACACTTCTTACTTGGTGTAGCTTGTTATATGGGTCGTGAGTGGGAACTTAGTTTCCGTCTGGGTATGCGTCCTTGGATTGCTGTTGCATATTCAACTTCTGTTGCAGCTTCTACTGCTGTTTTCTTGATTTACCCTATTGGTCAAGGAAGCTTTTCTGATGGTATGCCTTTAGGAATCTCTGGTACTTTCAACTTTATGATTGTATTCCAGGCAGAGCACAACATCCTTATGCATCCATTCCAACTCACATTCAAACTGATTTTAAAAATAAATGTATATCAATATAAAATCCAACAAATTCTCCACGCATAAAAATTAATGTAATTTAAAATCTCGAAATGAAAAAAAGATATTTGAAACTAATTGCCGGTTTGATGTGTTTTAAAAATGTACAACCCATTTCTCATTACTGATGGGCCATTTTCTCGGCCAGCCGAATGAAAGCTTTCCTCTTCTTGAAAGATTTGCAGCCCAACAGGCCTGACAAAGCGACTTACATGGCAAATAAAAAAACTGGGTTGTCGCCGTGGACCCAGCTATCAGCCTCTCCACGTAGAGTACTCTTCCGATGGAAGTCATTCCTTGACCATGTTGACCACGCCGCACGGAGAGCACCACGGCGGTGGACGAAAACGAGGCCTAGGAAGGGGACGACACGGAGCCAGGGAAGACACGGCAGTGGAAGCCCGCGCGGAGAGGAGTACGAGGGTTCACTGGTTCGGCTGCGGTGTGAGGCTGCCGTCGCTGCAGGGCCTGGCGAGAGGAGGGAATAGTAGGGGCAGTGAGGCCTCCACAGCAGCACAACCGGCCACGGGAGGCAGGAGCATGCGGCACGACCGGCGCTGGTTTGGGCGACTGGAGCAAGAAGACCAGAGGTTGAAGAAGCACTACGGCCGTTGGATGGACATCGTACGGTCACTAGAGCTAGAATCGTGCATATTGACAAAGCCCTCCGTCCCCGTCAACTTAGTAGGCCCACAAGTTAGCCTGCCACTATACTGGTCCCAGCTAACTGGGGGAGTATTCATATTTTTTTGTGCATAATAAGGGCACTTCCTTACGTGCGAAGATATAGCTGGTGGGTCCGAGCTATCAGCGGCGGTAACATTTTTTTCGCGAAATACAGAGGCCCTTTCGGTGGGTCCCTGATGTCAGGTGGAGGAATCATTATTTTGCACGTAATAAGGAGGCATTTCCTTGCATGCGGCCATGGACCCAGCTGTCGGCCTCTCCACGTACAGTCCACTTTAGATGCATGTCGGTCGTTGACCATGTTGACCAGGCCGCGCTGAGAGCGCCAGGGCGGTGGACGACGGCAAGGCCTAGGAAGGGAACGACACGGAGGGAGGGAAGACTCGGCAGTTGTTTCCCATACGAAGGGGAGTACGACTGTATGAGGGTTTACTGGTTCATCTGCCGTCGCCGGAGAATAACAGCAGGTGTGGGTGAGTAGAGGGATGGCTAGGCCAGCGATGGGAGTACGGTGGGGCGGTGAGGCCTGCGCGGCAGCATAGCCGGCTGCGGGGAGGAGGGAGCAGGCAGTCCCACCGGCGCTTGTTTGAGCGGTTGGAGTAGGAAGAGCAGAGATTGAAGAAGCACGACGGCCGTTCGATGGACATCGAACAGTCGCTGCTTGTGCGTCAACCTTTTTTTAGGAAAGCCTCAAATCTGTGGAATACAACATATAGCCCATCTACCATTATTTCTAATAATTTATAACCCATTTGCTAATTCTTAAGGTTTTTTTAGCCCATATTATTTTTTTTAGCATTACAGCCCATATTGTGGCCATGGTTAAAAAACTATACGAAATTTTGCATATTTCGGTGCGGTCCGAACTGTTTTTAATCCCGAAATTTCGACTCACATTCAAACTGATTTTAAAAATAAATGTATATCAATATAAAATCCAACAAATTCTCCACGCATAAAAATTAATGTAATTTAAAATATCGAAATGAAAAAAAAGATATTTGAAACTAATTGCCGGTTTGATGTGTTTTAAAAATGTACAGCCCATTTCTCATTACTGATGGGCCATTTTCTCGGCCAGCCGAATGAAAGCTCTCCTCGTCTTGAAAGATTTGCAGCCCAACAGGCCTGACAAAGCGACTTACTTGGCAAATCACAAAAATACTGGGTTGTGGCCGTGGACCCAGCTGTCAGCTTCTCCACGTACAGTACTCTTCCGAGGGAAGTCGTTCGTTGACCATGTTGACCACGCCGCGCGGAGGGCACCACAGCGGTGGACGACGGAGAGGCCTAGGAAGGGGACGACGCGGAGCCGGGGAAGATGCGGTAGTGGAAGCCCGCGCAGAGAGGAGTACGACGGTTCACCGGTTCGGCTGTGGTGTGAGGCTGCCGTCGCTGCAGGGCCTGGTAAGCGGTGGGAATAGTAGGGGCGGTGAGGCATCCACAGCAGCACAACCGGCCATGGGAGGCAGGAGCATGCGGCACGACCGGTGCTGCTTTGGGCGGCTGGAGCAAGAAGACCAGAGGTTGAAGAAGCACTACGCCGTTGGATGGACATCGTACAGTCACTAGAGCTAGAATCGTGCATATTGACTAATTTGACAAAGCCCTCCGTCCCCGTCAACTTAGTAGGCCCACAAGTTAGCCTGCCACTATACTGGTCCCAGCTAACTAGGGGAGTATTCATATTCTTTTGTGCATAATAAGGGCACTTCCTTGCGTGCGAAGATATAGCTGGTGGGTCCGAGCTGTCAGCGGCGGTAACGTTTTTTTCGCGAAATACAGAGGCCCTTTCGGTGGGTCCCTGATGTCAGGTGGAGGAATCATTATTTTGCGCGTAATAAGGAGGCATTTCCTTGCGTGCGGCCATGGACCCAGCTGTCGGCCTCTCCACGTACAGTCCACTTCAGATGTATGTCGGTCGTTGACCACGTTGACCAGGCCGCGCCGAGAGCGCCAGGGCGGTGGACGACGGCGAGGCTTAGGAAGGGAACGACACGGAGGCAGGGAAGACTCGGCAGTTGTTTCCCACGCGGAGGGGAGTACGAGGGTTTACTGGTTCGTCTGCCGTCGCCGGAGAATAACAACAGGTGTGGGTGAGTAGAGGGATGGCTTGGCCAGCGATGGGAGTACGGTGGGGCGGTGAGGCCTGCGCGGCAGCACAGCCTGCTGCGGGGAGGAGGGAGCAGGCAGTCCCGCCGGCGCTTGTTTGAGCGGCTGGAGTAGGAAGAGCAGAGATTGAAGAAGCACGACGGCCGTTCGATGGACATCCAACAGTCACTGATTGTGTTTCAACCTTTTTTAGGAAAGCCTCAAATCTTTGGAATACAGCATACAGCCCATCTGCCATTATTTCTAAAAATTTACAACCCATTTGCTAATTCTTAAGGTTTTTTTTGAGCCCATATTATTTTTGTTAGCATTAGAGCCCATATTGTGGCCACGGTTAATAAACTATACAAAATTTTGCATATTTCGGTGCGGTCCGAACTGTTTTTTAATCCCAAAATTTCGACTCACATTCAAACTAATTTTAAAAATAAATGTATATCAATATAAAATCCAACAAATTCTCCATGTATAAAAATTAATGTAATTTAAAATCTCGAAATGAAAAAAAAGATATTTCAAACTAATTGTCGGTTTGATGTCTTTGAAAAATGTACAGCCCATTTCTCATTACTGATGGGCCATTTTCTCGGCCAGCCGAATGAAAGCTCTCCTCGTCTTGAAAGATTTGCAGCCAACAGGCCTGACAAATCGACTTACTTGGCAAGTCACAAAAATACTGGGCTGTGGCCGTGGACCCAGCTGTCAGCCTCTCCACGTACAGTACTCTTCTGATGGAAGTCATTCGTTGACCACGTTGACCACGCCACGCGGAGAGCACCACGACGGTGGACGACAGCGAGGCCTAGGAAGGGGACGACGCGGAGCCGGGGAAGATGCGGCAGTGGAAGCCCGCGCGGAGAGGAGTATGAGGGTTCACCGGTTCGGCTGTGGTGTGAGGCTGCCGTCGCCGCAGGGCCTGGCCAGCGGTGGGAATAGTAGGGGGTGGTGAGGCCTCCGCGGCAGCACAGCCGGCCATGGGATGCAGGAGCATGCGCCATGACCGGCGCTGCTTTGGGCGGCTGGAGCAAGAAGACCAGAGGTTGAAGAAGCACTACGGCCGTTGGATGGACATCGTACGGTCACTGGAGCTAGAATCGTTCATATTGACTAAGTTGACAAAGCCCTCCGTCCCCGTCAACTTAGTAGGCCCACAAGTCAGCCATGTTGACCAGGCCACACCGAGAGCACCATGGCGGTGGACGACGACGAGGCCTAGGAAGGGAACAACACGGAGCCGGGGAGGACTCGGCAATGGTTGCCCACGCGGTGGGGAGTATGAGGGTTTACTTGTCCGGCTGCCGTCGCCGGAAAATAACAGGAGGTGTGGGTGAGTAGAGGAATGGCCTGGCCAGCAATGAAATAGGGTGGGGCGGTGCGGCCTGTGCGGCAGCACAGCCGGCCACGGGAGGCGGGAGCAGGCAGTCCCATCGGAGCTGGTTTGGGCGGCTGGAGCAAGAAGATCAGATATTGAAGAAGCAGCACGGCCGTTGGATTAACATCCAACGGTCACTGCTGCTAGAATCGTTTGTGGACTAAGTTGACATAGCCAAAGTACACGTCAACCTAGTAGCACTAGTAGAAAAAGGGTCAAACGTGAAGCACATTAGTGCCGGTTTGAATTTGAGCTGGCACTAATGGTACCATTAGTGCCGGTTCGAACGACTATGCATTAATGCCGGTTCGTGTTGAACCTTTAGTACCGGTTCATGCCACGAACCGGTACTAATGGGGTGATGGCATGCTGGCGTCAGGCTGGGGCCCCACGATCACCTTTAGTACCGGTTCGTGGCACAAACCGGTACTAAAGGGCTACCGGTTTGTGCCACGAACCGGTACTAAAGGGGTCTGACCTATAGTACTGGTTTGTGACACAAACCGGCACTATAGGGCAATTTTCAAACTCTAACACACACACACACACACACACACACACACCCGTGTGTCACCATTTCAGTTCTAAAAAAATCAAAAGAAAATGATAAAAACTTCAAAAAATAAAATCCTTCAAGAGGTAGTTATATTACTATATCTACTAGTTAGAAAAATTTGAAAACTTAAATTTGCACATGTTTTGCAAAAAGTGTAGGGAAAATGTAAAACGGCTATAACTTTTGCATACGATGTCGGAAAAAAACGTATAATATATCAAAAAATTCAGCACGAAAATCCGCATCCGATGGAGACTGCCTATGGCTTGTTTGCAAATTTTTAGAATCCTCAAATTCCAAAAGGAAAAAAAGATGTGGTCAAATTTCTGTTTTTTTAAAAAATTTCTGTTAAATCTGGTCAAACTACTTATTCAAGAAGTATTAATGTTACTACATAATTATTCAAGAATATTAGTGTTACTAAATAATTATTTCAATTTTTTCAATTTTGGTCAAATCTGGTCAAACTGTGGTCAAACTATGGTCAAACTGTGGTCAAACTATGGTCAAACTTATTCAAGAAATATTAGTGTTACTAAATAATTACTGGTTTTTAGAATAATAGTTTCAGACTCAAACAGTGAAATGTGTGACTTCATGCTCAAGCTAAACTCCTGAGGGTTAATAGGATTGGCATCTTACTATTGTCAGGAAAACAACAAGTGCAGACTTGGAAACAAAGGAGAATAGAACCCGAAAGTTAAGCGTGCTCGGGATGGAGTAGTGAGAGGGATGGGTGACCGGTCGGGAATTTAGATGATTTGGAATGAGTGATCCACACTTGAGCAGTTAAGAGAGGTGATTACAGACTAAATCACCAAATAATTCAGAAAAATAAAAAATCGTAAAAAAATAAAAAAAATTCCAAAATTTTCAAAAAAAAATTCAAAAAAAAAACCTTTAGTATCGGTTGGTAACACCAACCGGTACTGAAGGTCCCCCATACCAGGGCGCGAGCTCACGCCACGTGGTGGCACTTTAGCGCCGGTTCGTGCCGAACCGGTACTAAAGGGGGGGGGGGGCTTTAGTGCCCACCAATTAGTGCCGGTTATGGAACCGGCACTAAAGGCCCTTACGAACCGGTTTTAAAGCTCCGTTTTCTACTAGTGTAGACCCACAAGTCAGCCTCCAAATCTGTCCCAAACAGCATACAGCCCAAAATTTCTAGCCAGATTCAAATTAATTTTAAATCTAAATATACCTTAATTTAAATTCAATGAAATTTTACCCACACAAAAACAATGAAATTTAAAATATCAAAATCCGAAAGAAAACGGCATTTTGGAACTAATTGCCTGTTTGCTGTATTTTTTCATTTTACAGCCCATTTATTATTACTTATAGTCCATTTCTTATTACTTATAGCCCATTTTCTTTGCAAAATGCATCCCTCCTCGTCTTGAAAGATTTCGGCCCAGCAGGGCGTAGGAAAGCAAGTAGGCCTATGTTGGTTATTCTGCAAAAAACAAAATAGCTGGCTAGCCATTTTCAGAAAGGAAAAAAACAAACTGGGCTGGTCATGTGCTAAACATATGAAATAAAAGCCTGGGCTAGACGGGCAACAGGTCCCGCACAACCCAGTTGATACCCTTCTC
The DNA here is from genome assembly GCF_003073215.2 of Triticum urartu. NCBI lineage: Eukaryota > Viridiplantae > Streptophyta > Magnoliopsida > Poales > Poaceae > Triticum > Triticum urartu. The sequence continues at coordinate 187,330,704 of NC_053023.1, forward strand.
CGTCCCGAAAAAACAAAATTACTGCGCGCTACTGGGTCCCTACTGTCATCCTCACCATGTACAGTCATCTCCTTATTCCTCTCGGTTTTTGACCATGTTGACAACACCAGAGGGCGGTGCCGCGGTGAGCGAACCAAGGCAGAGGACGATGGTGAGGCCTCGGATAGGAACGAACAGGAGCCGGGGAAGATCACAACCAGCCGTGGGAAGCGGGAGCAGGCGGTCCCGCCGGTGCTGGTTTGGCTTTGGCGGCTCGAGGAAGAAGAGACTGAAGAAACGTGACAGACGTTGAATGTCAATCCAATGGTCAAGGTTGGCACAATCGTTTGTTGACTAAGCGGAAACCATGTAGCATACTTTTTTATATATAGAAAGAAAATCAAAGACTTGGGAAGGCGTACAGAACAAGCTAGTGTACCAGTAAAGAGACGTTGCCGAGTTTTAGAAAAAGGAAAGACATGCTCCTGTAGCTGGTTCGAATCCAAACCTAGACTATGAGTATATATGGTGCTATTCTACTCTGCAAGTAATGAAACTGACATATCCAACATTCGCTTCTCCTCTTCTCTACTTACTCTGCCTAGCATCAGAAGCTCTGGCCGCAGCAACCATGTCCGCTAGCTGCTCGTCCACCTGCTCTTCAGCAGGCAATAACCAGATATGCGCCAAGTCGCCACCCATACCATCGCCTGTGGGTCTCATCACACCCCCGCCGGCACGCGCACCGCAGCCGATTGCTCATCGCAACCCGCTGCCGTTGGTGTGGTGCCACTGCTGGAAACCACGAAGAGTCATCCGTCGTGTCTCAACCACAATACGCAACCCTAGCCGAGTCTTCTACAAATGCCCGAATCATGGGGTAATAATATGTTTAAGTGTTGTTCTTCTACTTTCAGTTGCTGATTTTTTAATAGTTTGGTTGATGATCTTCCAATTTGATTCATGCAGAAAAGGGAAGATTCGTGTGATTTGTATTTCTGGGAAGTTGCTGATGTGGGGGAATGCAACTACGTTGATTATTTGGTTAGCCGAGGAATCCCAATACTAGCAGGTTGGGGTGTTGGACAAGTAGCTGAAGGAACAGCAGAAGAGGAAGATGCAGAGCAAAAGGTTAAAGATGCAGTTCCTCTGATCATGGCCAAGAAACAGCTGCTGAACGGCCTTGACAGCAATGAGGAGATGAAAGAGCTTGTGAAGATAACGGGCAAAATCGATGTGCTCTGTAGGATGATTGTCTCTTCATTTGCAGTGTATGTAGCACTCGTGATGTATTCAGTGGCTACGATGTGAGCACTTTGCTGAAACTAGTAATGAATGGAACATGTGTAGCAGGCTGGGCGTATTGTTGTGAACATCTAATGATTTCTATTAACGGAAATCAGGGGGTATCCCCTTTTGCTCATATAAATAAATAAATAGCAGAGGCCCTGTCGGGTTAGCTTTGTTCTCATTCGAAGAAATCGAGCAAATTGCAGTCCAACAACAAACTATGTCATCAAATTCAAGTTTCACAGCCAAATATGAGTACAACTAAACAACAATGTCATCATGTTTTAGTTGTCATACAATCACCAAACACAAATCAGCATACATAACAAGTGATGTTCTCACAGCAAAATACTAAACAACATGTTCATCAGGTTTTAGTTGTCATAACAAACATAATTTCACATAGTAGATAAAAAACATCTTCTGATAGGCAAATACAACAAAAGCAATGTAATCATCATCCGCAGCAGCAGCGTCAACATCTTCGCCATGTGTATTAGTCTGAATCGTAATTCCCCACGGTGTCATCTTCTTCTTCGTCCTCGAACGTTGGCTTCTTCTTGATCAACTCTTGTATGTCCACAGCACGACAGGCAATCTTTTCGCCGGCGTCATTGACATGATGGTTCTCAAAGATATTAGGAACATCTGTGTTATCTTGTATATTAGGAGCAGTGTAAGCATCATCTTGTTGTGCAACTTCATTAAACGAATTCCTCTGCTCAAACCTTTGCAATACTCTCTAGTCATCGCTACGTGCAAATGTGTCTTCCAAGAAAAATATCTGTGTTACTTGATTTGCCAAAATAAAAGGCTCGTTGGTCTGGTACGCGGCCTTGACATTGATGGATTTGAAATAATCATCTCCTCTGGGTTTTGCGATCCTGGAAAATAGGTCATACCAACGATAGCACAACAGAACCACACACCGATGATCCTCGAAACTCGAGATATACTGCAACTGAACAATGTCTGTTATGTTAGTATACATTTCAGTTGTCTCTTTGTCATACGTATCCGTGCTCATGATGGCACTGTTTTGTGTCTTCCTACCTTCGTCTCGTGCAAGGGTGTTGTAGCGCACATCTCCAACAACGCAAGATTCATAATGTCTTACCCGAGTATCAGGACCCATTGCTAGTGAGTAAAGGGCATCATCAACTACCTGCCCATCCTCCCGCATCTTCTTAACCTATGGTTAGAAAATAGACAAGCTAATCATCTTATGTACTCAATATATTAAAAAAACTGACAATGCACTTCAAAAGCTTACATTGTTCTTGAACCATTTCGCAAGTCCTGCCATAACCAGTTTGTCAATGTTTCTTGGATTTTGTGGTAGTAACTCCTCTTTGTAGATGCTGCACAACATAGTGATCGCGTCAAACATCTAAATATATAAGAATGTGCTGCAAGTTTAGTAGATTATGATGTATAAGTTGCAGTACTGCACTTACTTGATATAAGGTAGTATCTCAGGACAGTTATTCAACACATACCAAACCATTTTGTCCAAATCTTTAGGTTTGTCCTCTTGTCGACTCTTCCCTGTAACTCGAACAGAATAATCGAAAACATTGAGCCCGGGATTGTCTTCACCCACCTCTTTGCTAAGCTGATCAGTTGTTTCAATGTATTTTGAGCAGAATGTCAACGCTTCTGTAGCAATGTAGGCCTCTGCAATGGTACCCTCGGGTCTAGCTCTGTTCCTAACATAGCCCTTGAAAGTGCCTAGCCGCCTTTCAATAGAGTACATCCAACCATACTGTACTGGACCACTAAGTAGTGCCTCATCAGGTAGATGAACAGCCAAATGCACCATCACATCAAAGAAGGCTCGAGGATATATCTTCTCAAGGTCGCATAGGATAGTTGGTATCTTGTCTCTAAGACGCTCCAAAGCATCTATTCTGATATTCCTACTGTAGAGTTCCCTGAAGAATTGTCCCAACTCTGCAACTGCTCTGTATAAGTCAGGGCGGCCCAATCCTCTAAGGATAACAGGTAAAACCCTTTGAAGTAGGACGTGGCAGTCATGAGTTTTCAACCCTTGTACCTTGTTTCCATCTGCACTGACTCTCCTTTCAGGGTTGGAAGCAAATCCATGTGGGAATCTCACACGTGACAGGACCTCGCAGAATTCTTTTCTTTTTACCTTGTCCAAGACGTACACAGCTGGTGCCATATCCCGTGGTTTACCTTCATCTTGCACCTGCAAATCCTTTCTGATACCCAGGTGTGTCAAATCAATCCTAGATTTTAAGGTATCTTTCGTCTTGCCTTCAATATTAAAAAGTGTGTCGATAATGCTATCACATATATTTTTCTCGATGTGCATCACATCAAGATTATGCCACAGATCCAAATCTTTCCAATACTCCAAGTCCCACAAAGTGGACCTGCGAGTAAACAATAATCTCTCTTCTACCCTGCCACACTTCCTTTTCCCGCTACCATTACCAGGATGGTTTCCTGGTGTAATATGCCTGACCTTCTCTAATTCCACTTGCAACTCATCAGCGGTGAGCCTCTTTGGCGCATCACGGTTTTCATGCTTTGCATTGAACACATGTCTTTGGTATTTTCTAGGATGCGGCTTGTCCTTGGCAAGGAAGCGGCGGTGTCAAATGTAACAGATCTTGCTAAGTATTGCGTATGACAGCGGATTCCTGTCACAGCGAACACATGCATTGTAACCATGTGTCGTTCTCCCTGACATAGTGCGCAAAGCTGGATAATCATGGATGCACCAAATTATAACAGCACGTAGAAAGAAATCAGCTGGTGGGCTGCTATATAGGTCTTGAGTGAGAACACCCTCCATAGCTGTTGAAGTTCCTCCACAAGAGGCTCCATGAACAAATCAAAATCCTTTCCAGGACTTTTTGGACCTGGGATGAGCAAGGCCATCATGTAGTTTGATTCTTTGGTGCAGACATTTGGAGGCATGTTGTAAGGGATAACAAGCACTGGCCACATGCTATATGTGGCGCTCTGGTGGCCAAATGGGTTAAATCCATCTGAAGCTAAGCCAAGTGTAATGTTTCTCGAGTCAGCAGCAAACTCTTTGTGTTTACAATTGAAGCTTTTCCACTCACTACCATGAGATGGATGGCTCATTACATTCTGATCTCTGTACTGCTGGTTCCTAGAATGCCACAATACATCCTCTCTTGTTTCAACATCATGAAACAACCTCTGCAATCTTGGTGTAATTGGAAAATGTCTTAGAACATTATGAGGAATCCTCTTCACATCATCGCCATCTTTCCATCTTGATGATTTGCATTTCGGGCATTCACTTAAGTTGGCATAATCCTTCCGAAACAGAACACAATTATTCTTACAAACATGGATCATATCATATCCAATTCCAACTGCACGAAGAAAATTCTTCATTTTAATGTAGGTGTGTGGCAGCTCAGGCGCATCTGGGAAAGATTTGCGGAAAGCAGCCAACATTGCATCGAATGATTTGTTGGTCATCCGCTCAGATGTCTTCACCTGAAGAAAGGTGACCATAGCTGAGAATACTGATAGCTTATTTCCTGGGGTGACAGCAACGTTGCATTGTTCCAACATGCGGGCCCACCGTTTTTCTTCTGCAGGTGAAAGTTCACGGAATGCATGAGCATTTCGTAGCATTGTTTCAATGTTGGTCAAACTCACTGGCTCCGCCACAACCAACTCCTCCTCCTCTTCCACCTGAGCATCAGGCAGATCAAGATGGTGATCTGCTGCTTCCACGTAGTCAATAACATTGACGTTCACACTTCACCATGATGAACCCACCTAGTATATGTGACCAACATCCCATACAAGTGTAGATGATTTTGCACAGTTGACTGGGGTCTTGTAACTGAATTCATACAACTGCTACACTGGCAGAGCACATATGATTTCGGACCACCGTACTCAGCTCTGATAAAGTTCATGAAGTTTTCAAGCCCCTCGACATATGCAGCAGAGAATCTTCGAGCAGAAGTTATCCAAGTCCTGTCCATCTATTAGACATACAAATTAGTTCTTCTACTAGATATTACAGGAAAAACATATATGCTTTTTTATGAAGTCCAGAAAAAAAATACCTAGGTCGATGTCTAAAGCTATGGCATGATATTTGGACGAGCAGATCTAAGTAACAAAATTTATGTAAAGCTAATTCAGCTAACAGATTTGAGTGCCAAATTATGGCAGGCTGTTTCAGCAGTCAATGAGGCTGAGCACACAGCCATCGAATTATGGAAGGCCATCGCAACAACAAAGATTGAGTATAAAACATTGTAGAGCTATTTCACCTAATAGATTGGCTACTAGACCATGGCAATCTACGTCACAATAAATATATGGCAGGATATTTTAGTAACTAATCGGCCTTGGCGTGCCATCTCAGCTAAGTAGATTGAGTGCAGAACAGGGCAAGGAAGCTTCTTAAGCAGAGCATATTGATAGTAAACTACTTCGGCAAACAGTGAGATTAACGGCGTCTATCAGCTAACATTCAGCGCTACACCGACATGAACGGGGCCTCAGTCTAGAATGCGCGAACCGTGGGAGAAGCTAACCACCGTGCATCTCCACATGAACATCGACAGCGGTGGTGTCGGGGGTTTGGTGTGACATATGCCAACGGATGGCTTATCATGGTGGGGGCGAGTAGAACGTCGCCGGTGCCTGGAAACGGGATGAGGCGAAGGCATGCACGCCGGCGAATCTTACCCAGCTTCAGGGCTCTCCGGGAAGATAATACCCCTACTTCTGCTCTGTGGGGTCTCCGCATGATCACTCTCGCAAAGTGTTTACACGGTTGCTCCTTGAGCTGTTTCCTGGAGGTAGGAGAGGGCAAGGCTAGCTCTCTCCCTTCTATATGGTCTGGCCTAGAGCTAATGGGTTCCAACCCTTTGCATGGGTGCCCTGGGGGGTTTATATAGGCCTACCCCCCCGGGGTACAATGGTAATCCGGCTGGACGCGGGCCCAGCCGTCAGCGCCTCTGGCCTCCGTCTTCTTTGCCGACCGCTGGGGCCCGCCGGCTGGCGGGCCCAGCTGACTGGCCTGGTACGGAGCCGACAGGCCATGTCCGCCGCGGGCGGGTCTTGCCGGCTGCTGATTACTGTAGCCGTGCTTTTGATGACGCGGGCTTGATCATGGGGTCGTGGCAACAGCCCCGCTACCTGGCGGGCGATCACTATTGCCACTCTCCATCACATCTTGATTAATGGCGCGTGGGCCCCGGGGGAGGGCTCGGCCGACTCCCCCAGACCGACTTCCGATGGGTCCGACTGGTGGTCCTCTTGCCGTCTCTTGGGGTCTCACCGACTGGTGGGACCCGCTGCCTCTGTGCCGTATAGACAAGCCGTCGTGGGTGCAGGATTTGGTCCTGCGGTGCTGATGTCAGGGCCGGCACGGCAACAGTGCCATGCCGCACGGAGATCTTCCGGGGTACGGCATGTTGTGGCCATGCCCGCCCTTGGTAAGGGGCGGGAGTGGGCTTCACTGTAGCCACTCCCCTGCCCTGTCCCCCTTGATGAGGTCACGGGGTTTGTTGGAATCGCAGGCCGACTCCCCAAAGCCGGCTTCTCCGGAAGTCGCCAGTCAGGAGTCGGCTTACCCTGCGGTCGTCCCTGGGACTCGGCCGCGAGTGGTCAGTCAGCCATCTTCTCGTGGACTTCTTGAAGGCGGCTCTCCGTCCTGGGGTCTTGAGGGGCGCAGCCTGCCCCGATGTCTTGAAAGGTTCTTGGGCTCGGGTTGGCCTACCTGTGGCACATTACTCCGACAGTAGTCCCCGAAGCTGGTGAGGCACCGCGGACGATCGGCCGAGAAGCCTCAGCAGTTTCTCTTTCCAGGTGCTCAACACATGGTCTTTGATTGACTTCTGCCGGGCCGACTAGAAGGAGTCGGACTTGCTCAATTCGGACTCACTCAATTCTGACTCGCACAATATTTCGAATGTCGCGGCGGGATCCAAGTAGCGTGCTGGCTAAGCCTCCAGGCCGCCGCCCGTTCTAGGCCTATCATGCGATGACACGTGGCTGGGCCGTCCTGCCAGCCTACGCGAGCGACGGGACAGGCCCATAGGCAGGGCCCGCCACTACCGCGCCTCGGCGCCCGAGCGGATCCGATGCGGCCCCAGCGGACGGTTGGGATTCCCGTGGAGTTACTGCGCGCAGTAACTTTATCGTGGAATGTGGGGGTTGTGGGGCCATGGGCGCAGTAAATCCCCACGTCCGCCCCCTCGGCTTCGCAGCCCACGGGGCTATAAGTAGGGGGAAGAGGGGGGCACGCGCGCCCCTCCTTCCCACCACTCCTCACTTTCTTCCTTCTCACTGCTCCTCGCTCTCCTCCTTCTTCTTCTTCTTTGCTCCGCCGCGCGCCCAAGCTCCGGCCAACACCGCGGCGATCAGCTCGCGATGAGTTCTTCCTCCGCCACCGCGCCTCCCCCGGTGCGCTCCGGCACTTGGGACGGTTTCGAAGTTCACGACGACCACATCGAGTTCCTTCACCGGACTCGTCGGCTTCCTGGCGAGGATCACGTGCGGGTGCGCCTTGCACCGAAGGGGGAGATTTCCCCCGCGCCGCAGGAGGGCGAGCGGGTCATCTTCCGCTCGCACTGCTTGCGCGGGTTGGGGCTGCCGGCGAGCAGTTTCTTCCGATCTTTCCTGGAGTTCTACGGCCTCCAGCCGCACCACCTCACACCCAACACAGTGGTGCTGCTGTCCGCCTTCGTGGCCTTGTGCGAAGGCTTCCTCGGAGTCCTCCCCACCCTCGAGCTCTGGGGGGAGTTCTTCTTCTCCAAGCTCAGCACCCAGGCCGCGGGCGTGCCGGCTCAGTGCGGCGCTTTCATCGCCGTGCGAAGGTCGGGGACCGACAATCCCTTCCCCTCCATCTCGCTGATAAAGTCAGTGAAGATGTGGCAGATATCCTACTTTTACGTCAGGAGCGTCTCCGCAAGGGGGGACTGGGTCAACCTGCCGGCTTTCGAAGACGGCCCGCCGGCTGGGCGACTGCCCAACTGGTCGTACCAGGCCAAGTCGCTGACGCCTGCGAGAGACGGCGGCATCGCGCGAATCCGAGTGCTGACGCAGTAGGAGGGTTTGACTGGTCCAGATCTGCTGGCCGCCTTCGTGGCGCCGAGTTCTCCCACTCCAAGGCCGCCCCCACATGATATGCCAGATGAACGGGCACCGTGACCCGAGTCGGATGTGCACCAAGGACATGCCTCACGAAGAGGTGGCCTTCATGGTGAACTACCTCTCGGATAGCAAGCTCCTAGAGGATTCGCGGTTCGGCAAGGAGCCGTACTCCCGCGCCAACCCCCCGCCCGTGGTGAGTTGCCTTTCCTTTCTTTCTTTGGACTGTCTTCTCTCTCGCTGAGTTTGTTTTGACCAGTCGGCTTTGGTCAGAATCCCCTCCTCCACCCGCCAGCTGGCACCTCGGGGCCGGCCCGCGAGTTCCTCGCCGACCGGGTGGAGAGCGACATCGACGACCCTGATCTGGGGTCGGCGGCTCTGGAGGAGGACGCCGAGGGAGGAGGAGGAATAGCAAGCGACTTAAGGCCTTCGGCCACTTTCGCCGACTGGCCTGACGACGACGCCGAGGGGGAAGTCACCCCCCGCCATCGGCCAGGAGCCAGCCAGCCTAGCGCGGGCTCTTCTGCCGCCCCGGGTGCTCCAGGCGACGGGAAGAAGCACAGGGCTGTGCCGACCTTGTTCGGCAGTCGGCCGAAGAAACCCAAGGGTTCGGCTGTGGCGACCCGGCGGGATGAGGCGGCCGCGAAGGCCATCCTCTTCCATAAGGAAGTGAAGAAGCCGCCATTGGTCTCCGCGTGAGTATTCTGTCTCAATGCTTTATTCTTTCTTTGTGGCTCTGTCTCAGTCTTTACTTGCTCCCCTTTCTTCAGGGCTCCCCTCACTCTTGAGAGGGTCACCGCCGCTTCCGTCATGGGGTCAGCAGAGACGTCCGCCACCACTCAGCGGATTGACCCCGCTGCCGACCTCTGGGAGGCGACAGAGCGGAATGCACAGGAGAAGCGCAAGGAAGAAGAGGCCGTTCGCCTGCAGAAGGCGGAGGCCGATAGGGCGGAGGCCTCCGCCAAGAAAAAACTGGCGGAGACCGAAGCCGCCGCCGCGACGAAGCAGCAGGCTGAGGAAGCCACACGCCGTCAATCGGAGGTGTTCGTCACCCTGTTGAACTCTGCGCCGCCGCCTCCGAAGTTCACGGGGCAGATTGGAGAAGCCGGCGGGGAGAACCCCGTCGTGGAGGGGGAAGGCGGCGACCCCTCTACGCCGGACGTGAACGTTCCGCCGCCGCCTCCGCCACCGTCTGAAGGTGCGCAAGGCAAGCAGCCAGCGGACCCTCTGGTGCCGCCGACCAAAGACGAGGCCATGGCGAGGCTACTCCTCCAGGTCGGCTCTCCAATGGGCCACCGTCTGGAGAAGGCGACTTCGGCACCCCGCCCCCTGGAAGCCGACACCACCAGCTCGGCGATCTCAGACGCCGAAGCGACGAGCGCCGCGCCCATTGGGTGGGTGTGAGGAGGCGGCACAGGGCCGCTGAACCAGGCGCTCCTGGACGTCCAGGCGAAGCTTCGTGCTGAGGGCGACGCTCTCAAGAGTTGCACCAAGGCGTTCCTGGTGTCGCGGGCAGCCGTCTGGGTATGTTTTTTCCTTTGGTCTTTGTTTTCTTGTTCCTCTCTGTGGGGGCGCACCAGCGCACCCACTGGGTGTAGTCCTCGAGTTTCGGGCTGGCTGCTGAGCAGGCGGCCCGGAACTCCAATTGATGAACTCTGGGTATTAACTTTTTGTCTGAAACGTTTGTTGCAGGATTACCACAACCTCCGCGTCACTGCCTTCAACCGTAACGTTGAAGAGCTGGGCAAGCGGACCACCGATTTGTCGGAGAGCCGGAGTAAGTCAGCCCGAGGACGGAGGCGAGGCGGAGGCACCAGAAGACAGAGCAGACGGCCAGCCTCAGCTCGACCGCACCTCCAACAACGAGCCGCGTGCGACCGAGTCGACTGCCGCCGAAGGCGATCAAGCCGAGACTACCCAGCCGGCCGCCCCGATGCCTGACGCTGGCACCTCCTCCGGCCCTTCGAATCCGTCTGCTGCTTCCTAAGCTGCCGCTTTATCTTTATTTTATCTGCTTCAGTAGTCTTTGAAGAACTTGTTAATTCGCACAATTCCACCCGCGGGGTGTATTTTGAACTTCTGCTCGAAGATTCGGCCAAGGGCCTACGTTATGTAAATATATTTATCCGAGTTCTATCTTTTCTTGCTCATTGCTCTTTTGGCTTTTTTCCTTTGCCGCTTTCTCTTAGTTGCCTGCCTTGCTAATCGGATAGCCGCTCTGCGGACTGTCGCTGGATCAAATGCTTGGCTACTTTGGGAAAGCAAGTACTTAGCCGTTTTTAAGAGTTTTTGAGCAAGTTGAATAGAAGACGGCAATCCGACTATTCGAGAGTCAGTTTTCGAAAAAGGCTGGAAGCCATCCCGAGCTATGTTTTATGCTTTGAGTCCTTAGCCATTTTTCATGCGAATGCCCATTCTACCTTACTTCTGCCCACCGTACAGTCGCTCTGCGAGCTGCGGCTTCTGACAGGAGACGGTTTAGGCGTTTACACACTACTTGTCCGACTGCAAGAAGCATTTCATAGTGCAAGGCGGCAAGTCCCCGGGCCGACTTGTCGAGCCCGGTGCCAAACGGCATAAAAAGGAGTAACATACTTGCAGGCATAATTTTTATCATACAGACAAAAGAGGGCAGTCCCCGAGCTTGTCTCGGGGGGGCCGGTGTCTTGGTACTTTAATACAAAAGGTAGCGTGGTACATAATGCATCAACTGTAAAAAATCTTTGGAGGAGATTTGCATTCCATGGCCGCTTCGTCTCCTTGCCGGAGTCGTCCCTCTTGCGTGCTCGGGGTTTCTGAGCGTCAATCAGGTAGTAGGAGTCGTTGCCCAGTACTTTGCTGATGATGAAAGGGCCTTCCCAAGGCGCTAACAGCTTGTGCTGGCCAGCTGTTCGCTGGATCAGCCGAAGCACAAGGTCGCCTTCTTGGAAGGATCTTGGCTTGAGCTTCCTGTTGTGGTATCGGCGCAGGCTCTGCTGGTAGATGCTGGACCGGCTGAGTGCCAACAGCCGTCCCTCTTCCAGCAGAACGACACCGTCTTACCGTGCTTCTTTCGCTTCCTCCTCGGTGTACATGGTGACTCGTGGGGAGTCGAACTCTATGTCCATTGGGATGACGGCTTCGGCACCATAGACGAGGAAGAAAGGCGTGTAGCCGGTTGACTTGTTTGGAGTCGTGCGCAGACTCCAGAGGAAGGCTGGTAACTCATCGAGCCAGCAGCCAGCCGAGCGCTCCAGAGGCTCGATCAGCCAAGGCTTGATGCCGAACAGGATGAGGCCGTTTCCTCGCTCCACTTGGCCGTTTGACTGTGGATGGGCGACAGACGCTAGGTCCAGTCGGATGCCCTGTGTTGCACAGAAATGGGCCAAGGCGCCTTTGGCGAAATTTATGTCGTTGTCGGTGATGATGCTGTGTGGTATGCCGTACCGAATTGTGATATCGGCGATGAAAGTCACGGCAGTTGTACCATTCAGCTTCTTGATTGGCTTCGCTTCAATCCACTTGGTGAACTTGTCCACTACGACAAGTAAGTGAGTTAAGCCACCTCGTGCTGTCTTGAATGGTCCCACCATGTCTAGACCCCAAACTGCGAAAGGCCAGGCAATGGGGATGGTCTTGAGTGTAGAAGCTGGCTGGTGTGGTTGGAGCTGAACTTTTGGCACCCTTTGCATTTTTGGACCAACTCCTTGGCCTCTTCCAAGGCAGTTGGCCAGAAGAAGCCATGTCGAAAGGCTTTGGCGACGAGTGCTCTTGAAGCCGCATGGTGGCCGCACTCGCCTTGATGGATGTCTTTGAGAATCGCTTGGCCTTGCTCTGGCGCTATGCAGCGCTGGTAGACACCAGTGACGCTGCACCTGACCAGCTCTCTGTTGACTATGGTGTAGGCTGCCGGCTGGCGTTGTACTTGCCGAGTTGAGGTCTCATCAGTCGGCAGCTCTTTGTTCACCAGGAATTTGAGGATGGGCTGGGCCCATGAGGGTGCTGCTATTTCTTCGACTGCCAGAACTGCAACTTGGACGAGGGCGGTTGGGCTGGGAGGCGGCGGGTTGGAGTCAACAACCTCTTGCTGGGTTAATGAAGTCCCCAGGCCGACTGGCGCGGCCCTTGGGCCGAGTTCTGGAGTCTTTGAGTCCGCCGCCGCAGTTCCTGAGCCGGGTTCGAATGTGGCGGCTTTGGAGTCAGCCGCCAAAATACCCGTAACGACTGCCGGAGCTCGGGAGTCGGATCCGACGTCTTCGGGAGGAGCCGGCACAAAAATGGAGTCTGATTCTTGTGAAGGCTTGACAGACGGCTTGAGGAGGCGTTGAAGGGTGATGCCAGATGGTATTGCTTGGCGGGTAGAGCCGATTCGTGCCAAGGCATCTACTTGGTCATTGTCGTTTCTTGGCACATGGAGGAACTCGCAACCTTCGAAATACCCGCTGAGTTGCTGCATGAGAAAATGGTAACTCGCCATGTTTGCATCTTTCGTGTCCCAGTCGCCAGATGATTGCTGGACCACTAAGTCCGAGTCGCCATAACACAAGATCCGGCGGATGCCAAGTTCTTTGGCAAGCCGGAGCCCGAGAATGAGCGCCTCGTACTCGGCGACGTTGTTGGAGGCGGCAAAATGGATTTGTAGTGCGTATTTGAGCTTGTCGCCTTTAGGAGAGGTGAGGACGACGCCGGCTCCCAAGCCGGTTTGCATCTTGGAGCCGTCGAAATGCATCCGCCAATGGGTGGAGTCAGGAGCTGGAGGTAGGTACTGGGTCTCGGCCCAGTCGATGAGGAAGTCGGCCAGTGCTTGTGACTTGATAGCGGTGTGGGGCTGGTAGTGGATGGTGTAAGGAGCCAGCTCTATGGCCCACTTGGCCACTCGGCCAGAAGCATCTCGGCTACCAATGATCTCGGCAAGTGGGGCCGTGCAGATCACTGTGATTGGATGCTCTTGAAAGTAAGTCTTCAATTTCTTGGCAGTAAAGTGTACACCATAGCACATATTCTGGTAGTGCGGGTAGTTCTGCTTGGAGGTCGACAGTACTTCGCTCAGGTAATATACCGGTCTCTGGATAGGTAGTGCCTTGCCTTCCTCCTTGTGTTCCACTACAATGACCGTGCTGACCACCTGGCTGGTGGCGGCGATGTACAGGAGCATAGGTTCCTTGGGAGTCGGAGCCACCAGGACGGGTGGAGTAGTCAACATCTTCTTCAACTGGAGAAAAGCTTCGTCCGCCTTATGGTTCCACTCGAAAAAAGTGGTCTTCTTCATGAGTTGGTATAAGGGGAGAGCTTTATCGCCCAGCCGACTGATGAATCGGCTGATGGACGCCAAGTAGCCAGTGAACTTTTGCACATCCAGCAGTCAGCTGGGTACCTCCATTCTCTCAATGGCCTTGATCTTTACCGGGTTGCATTCTATGTCGCGTTCAGAGACCAGGAAGCCAAGGAGCTGGCCGGCTGGTACTCCGAAGACACACTTCTCGGGATTGAGCTTGATCTGGAATCGGCGTAGGTTCTCAAAGGTCTCCTTGAGATCTTCCAGCAGTGTTCCACGCTTTTCCGTCTTCACCACCACGTCGTCTACATAGACGTGGGCATTCCTGCCGAGCTTCTTGAGGAGGCACTTCTGCATGCAAGGCTAAAAGGTGGCGCCGGCATTCCTTAAGCCGAACGTCATGGTGAGGTAGTAGAAGGCTCCAAACAGCGTGATGAAGGCGGTCTTCAGTCTATCAGCCAGGTTCAGCTTCATCTGGTGATATCCTGAGTATGCATCAAAAAAACTCAACAGCTCGCATCCGGCTGTGGAGTCTATCACCTGCGATTCTTGGTAGAGCAAATGGGTCCTTGGGGCAAGCCTTGTTGAGGCTCGTGTAGTCAATACACATTCGCCACTGCTTGTTCTTCTTCAGTACCAGGACCGGATTTGCTAGCCATTCTGGAAAGAACACTTCCATAATGAAGCCGGCTGCTAGGAGTCAGGCTATCTCTTCTCCGACAACTCTTCTCTTCTGACCGGCTTTGCATCAGATCGGACATGTAACTTGTGCTCGGCAAATTCCGTCGGTACACCTGGCAAGTCTTTGGGGGACCATGCGAAGATGTCCCGATTCTCACAGAGGAAATTGACGAGCGCGCCTTCCTATTTGCTGTCGAGGTTTGCACCTACGACGGCATACCTCTCTGGGTGCTCCAGATCCAAGGGTATCTTCTTTGTCTCTTTGGCCGGCTTGAACGAACCCTCAGCCTCCGACTCTTTTGGGTTGGGCGATACCTCAGGCTACTTGCCGGCCATCGCCACAACTCGCTCAAGGAGCCGCTTCTCGGCCGCGATTACCAGGGACTCGGCCAGACGACTGCTCTCAGCCGCACAAGCAGACGACTTCCGGTAGTCGCCAGGCACAGTCAGAATTCCCCTGGAATTGGGCATCTTCATCTTGAGGTAGGCGTAGTGGGGGACCGCCATGAACTTGGCCAAGGCGGGTCGGCCAAGTAGCACATGGTATGGGCTCTCAAGGTCCACCACCTCAAACCAAACAGACTCTTTGCGGAAGTGATCTTTGTCTCCAAAGAGGACGTCCATCAGGATCTTGCCGATTGGTGAGCAGGAAAGCCCAGGAACAATGCCGTGGAACACAGTTCGGCTGTTCTGAAGCTGTCTTTGCTTGATTCCTAACTTCTCCATGGTGTCCTTGTACAGGATATTGATGCTGCTGCCTCCGTCTATCAGAACTCGCGAGAAACGCGTGGCTCGTCTGTCCGTAGAAAAGGAGGCATCTAGGACCAAGGCATAGGAGCCCAGACTCAGCATCACTTCTGGGTGGTCAGCCCTGCTCCAGCTGATGGGCTTCTCGGACCACTACATGAACTCTGGCGTCTCTGATGCTACTGCATTCACCTCTTGTCGCTACAGCCGCCTGTTGCGTCGATCATCAGCCATACAGGTAGACACAATGTAGGCTCCGTGCTCTTCAGGGTATTCGTCTTGTACCACGCCGACTGGCCTGACAGCCGGCTGCTGGGGCAGAGGTGGAGTCGGCTGCCCAGCAGGCGGGGGAGGCAGGAGGCCGTCTCCCTTACCGATCCTGGTGAGCCAGTGGCACTTCCGGGTGGTGTGATTCGACGGCTTCACGCCGCTATGGAACTTGAAAGGTCCATCCAAGGTCTGCTCATAGGAGAAGGCCGGCAACCAGTTTGGCTTTTTGCCGCCTTTCTGTCGCTTGGGTGGAGGCTGCTCATCTGGCTGCTGGGCTTCAATGGTCGCAACCTGCCGGCGGCTGGAAGCCGGCTGCGGGGCCTTGCGCTGGTCTCCCTGCTGTTGTCGCCGGTTGGCGTCTGCCGCTGGAGTTCTTGGAGTTTGAGGGGCCACTTTGCCAGTTGTGCTGATTTGAATCTCCGCCTTCAAGGAGGAGTCGGCCGTGGCGTACTTGTCCGCTATGATCAGCAGCTCATCGAGGGTTTCTGGCTCGTCACAGAGGAGCTTGTGCTTGAGGAGGGTGCCTTCTCTACACCCGGCTGTGAAGTACTCGACGGCCTGCACCTCGTGCACGCCCTCACAGGAGTTCCGAAGCTCGGCCCAACGCGTGAGGTAATCGCGAGTCGACTCGTCGGGGCCTTGCACGCACAAGGAGAGCTGACGAGGCTTGGGAGGACGCTTGTACGTGCTGGTGAAGTTGCGGACGAATGCTTCGATGAAGTCGACCCAGCTGTTGATGCTGCGGGGCTTTAGGCTGTTCAGCCATGTCCGGGCCGTGCCCTGGAGCATGAGCGGAACGTACTTTACGGCGACACGCTTGTTGCCGTTTGCTATGCTGACAGTCGTGGAGTAGTCCACTAGCCAGTCTTCCGGCTTCACGGAGCCGGTATACTTGGGCGTGTCTCTTGGGAGCGTGAACCCTCTGGGAAAGGGATCGTCCCGAATGCGGGGCCCGAAACAAGGCGTACCCAGCTCGTCTTCTTCTTCCAGCACTAAGGATCGGTGAAGTCAGTCGATCCGGTGGCGGGCGTCATTCTCTCCAACTCCCTCTCGGCAGCCAAGGCGGTCGCCGAGAGTCGGATGGTCAACAGGCGGCGGGGAGACTCGCCTCTCCTTGCGGGGAGGGGGTGGCGGACACTCATCCCGTCGTTCCACTGCTCTCGAGCGGCCGTCTCGGTCGCGCTCTATGGTAATGCGAGTCCGACTATGGCTGACAGCCGGCTCCTTGTCTCTTCTTCCTCGGGCGCCAGCAGTCGGCATCCGAGACGTCGCGCCTTGACCTCGGTGAAGGTCGTTGTTTGGCCGCTGCGGCGCCTCCGTGCGGCAGCCGGCCTCGTTCTGCGCGGCGGCCGCGTCGAGGAGCCGCTGGACTCGCTCCATCATGAGGCGGCGTTCTTCGCCCTCGAAATTGTCCAGCTCATCCGCCGCTGCCTGGGCGGCTCGGATGTTCTCCGCTGGTGTAGCATACACAGGGCGGCTTGCCCCAAACAGGTTGGCGATGGCTACGCCGCGCTGCTGGACCGCGCCAAGGCGGCTGGGCCCCGCCGTGGCCGGCGAGCCACCGACGGCGCGATCCATCTCCCGCTGGTAGGCTTCTGACAAGCGCCTCATGCTGGCCAGCTTCTTCGCGCCTTCAACAAGCTGAAGGCGGCGCGCCTCCAACGTCTCTGCGTCAGCGTCTTCCGGAATGGGCGCAGTTAGGTCTTGTAGCGCCACGTCGAGTGAGTCGTGCACTACTCCGCCGGGGAGCTCGTCATGACTGATGACGAGCACCTCGGTGACGGTGCTTCCGTGGCTCTCCGCGCGAGGGAGAGGTTCGTCGTAGACCACCACATTGGTGGGGAATGCGTCGAGCGACGCGGTGTCGGAGTCGACCAGCATCGGGTCAGTGGAGCCCACAGACTCCAAGTCTACGGCAGGCTCACCGGAAACGTGGAGTTGATCGAGGAGGCCCTCGAGGAGGCTCTCGGGGCCGCCCGTGCCTGCGTTGGATGCAGGTTCGTCGGAGAGGCGGACCTCGCCGACAAGTTCGGCCAGACAGCTTGCTGCTCAGGCAATCTCAACGCCGCTTAGCGCGTCGGCGCAAACTCCGTCTGGCGTGCCTGGCTGGCTGCGCTCGCCAGGGAGAAAAAGGGTTCCCGTCCAGAACAGGTCTCCGGACGGTGATGCACCATGCCCCACGGTAGGCGCCAAATGTCGGGGGTTTGATGCGACATATGCCAACGGATGGCTTATCATGGTGGGGGCGAGTAGAACGTCACCGGTGCCTGGAAACGGGATGAGGCGAAGGCATGCATGCCAGCGAATCTTACCCAGCTTCAGGGCTCTCCGGGGAGATAATACCCCTACTGCTGCTCTGCGGGGTCTCCGCATGATCACTCTGGCAAAGTGTTTACATGGTTGCTCCTTGAGCTATTTCTTGGAGGTAGGAGAGGGCAAGGCTAGCTCTCTCCCTTCTATATGGTCTGTCCTAGAGCTAATGGGTTCCAACCCTTTGCATGGGTGCCCTGGGGGGTTTATATAGGCCTACCCCCCAGGGGTACAATGGTAATCCAGCTGGACGCGGGCCCAGCCGTCAGCGCCTCTGGCCTCCGTCTTCTCTGCCGACCGCTGGGGCCCGCCGGCTGGCGGGCCACGCTGACTGGCCTGGTACGGAGCCGACAGGCCGCATCCTCCACGGGCGGGTCTTGCCGGCTACTGATTACTATAGCCGTGCTTCTGATGATGCGGGCTTGATCATGGGGTCATGGCAACAGCCCCGCCGCCTGGCGGGCGATCACTATTGCCACTCTCCATCACATCTTGATTAATGGCGCGTGGGCCCCGGGGGAGGGCTCGGCCGACTCCCCCAGGCCGACTTCCGACGGGTCCGACTGGTGGTCCTCTTGCCGTCTCTTGGGGTCTCACCGACTGGCGGGACCCGCTGCCTCTGAGCCGTACAGACAAGCCGTCGTGGGTGCAGGATTCGGTCCTGCGGTGCTGATGTCAGGGCCGGCACGGCAACAGTGCCACGCCGCACGGAGATCTTCCGGGGTACGGCGTGCTGTGGCTATGCCCGCCCTTGGTAAGGGGCGGGAGTGGGCTTCACTGTAGCCACTCCCCTTCCCCGTCCCCCTTGATGAGGTCACGGGGTTTGTTGGAATCGCAGGCCGACTCCCCAAAGCCGGCTTCTCCAGAAGTCGCCAGTCAGGAGTCGGCTTACCCTACGGTCGTCCCTGGGACTCGGCCGCGAGTGGTTAGTCGGCCATCTTGTCGTGGACTTCTTGAAGCGGCTCTCCGTCCTGGGGTCTTGAGGGGTGTAGCCTGCCCCGATGTCTTGAAAGGTTCTAGGGCTCGGGTTGGCCTTCCCGTGGCCCATTACTCCGACAGGTGGTGGCGCTGACCGCCGTGCGCCTCCACAAGAACGTAGCCAGAGGTGGCGGCGTGGCTAGAGGACGACAGTCTACGAGAGCGTACTGTGGGAGCGAGAGGATCACCGAACCGCGGCGCCGATGTATCGGCGCGGCGAGGAGGGCAGCTTTGGCAGAGCGAATGGAGTGGAGGGGGACAGGGGGGAGGGGGTTTGGGGAATATTATTGTCTAGTTGGCTGAAGGGCGATTCAATCGGATTTGGGGGGAATTTTTGGGTGTGGGGGGGAGGATTTTCGCGCGGTGGGCGGGGGAAGTTTGGCGCATGGTCGGTTTCTCCAAGTGCAGTCCCATGTGTCAGTGAAGAGGCAAGCCGAAGAGCGTTCCGTTTGCGTGAGCCGTGTGCAGGACCGAACGTGTGTGGGGTGCAATGCGACCGCGATAGGAGTGCTGTGAGAGTACCGCCTTTTTTCCTTTTAAACTAGGTGCTTCGCCCCCTCAAAAAAATTTGTTGCTTCACGCGATCCATCGATACTACTACTAGTAATCTAGTATTCCCGACTAAAACGGCGCGGCCGGGTCTTTTCCCGCGCGATATGCTGGGAGGTTGGCTTAGTTGGGTTTTTTAGGACAAGTAATGCTACACCTACGTAATCCCAGTTACGTAATTAACGTATTGTGAAACGTGTGAGCTGTTGATTGTAGATTGGGGGGAGGGGCCCACCATCATGAAAATCAGGGGAGGAGAGAGAGTGGCAATTTACGTTAACCCTTTCGTAGGTTCCCGTAGATGTAGAAAGATGTGAAATGCGTGAATGTGTAGTGGACGTACTATTGGAGTGCCTAAGATAATTTGTGTATGTATAGACCCTATGTGTTTATTTTACTTCGCATGTTAGATTTGTCTCGATTCAATAAAAAGCAGAGTTGGTGATGATGGTGTGCCTGTCATCCTGCAATATAGGTCGTCCGATCTATATCTAACGGATAGGAAGGAAACTATGACAATTTAGCCGCACTCCTCTCCACATTTGCAGATAAGGCTTTACCTCGTTCATGCTTTTCTCCCACAAGATCATGATCTTCCGTGTGACACATGGGCATCTTGCTAGTACTCCTACAATATGTATATTATTGTGAAAGTTCATATACACCGGCCGAGATTAATGCAAACACGGCAGATTTTCATTACATTTCGAACTTTTATAGGACAGAAAAATAAAAGAAACCCGACCCTAAACCTATTCTACGGCGGCGACCGACGTCCTCCATCTGCGATCTCTATGTACGGGGGCGGGGTTCAAGACCCCTGAAGTGAAGGTGCAGACTCCGGCGAGGAAGAGTAGAACACGGGATACGGACCGGCCAGTTGGCACACCATGCCCTACCTCCTCCCATGCCCTACTCATCCTCGGAGGAGTCCCCGACCTCGGCGGTGCCGGACGTTGGACGGCGGCAAGTAGGATGCGTGGCTGACCGTGCTCCCGTCGTCGGCCGCCAGCGTGGCCATCGCTTGTGCGGTCACGTCCTCGTCCGGCTACACCGCTATTGCGTCGCGAGAGACAACTTGAGCGAGGGCGGCGACCTCGAGCTTCATCCCCGAAGACAAGCTCTCCTGCAGAGCGTTTGCACTTGCGGTCATGGCGGATGTGGTGCCAGGTAGGAGAATGATGCGCTATGGTGTGGAGGTTAGCTGGGCGTTGCCGCTTTAAGTAGCGCATTCCGGCGAGGCCAAGCATCTGAGTGCGTCATTAAGTCGTTGGAGTTAGTTCCTCGGGCACCGAGCCTCTTAACAACGACATACAAACTGACGACATGAATGCGGGCAGCTGGCACCGGCTGGGAACGCACCACGCGACGGTGCGAGGGACGAGGGTTTTGGTGTGCCAGGGTAGTCAGCTGCGGTCATGGCAACGTTGGAGATGCCCTTTGCTCACATGCGATCCCCGCATGTCATTGAAAAAGCAAGATGACCTGGCATGGTCTCAGGTCCAGAGGATGCAGTTGGCCGCGCTACACCACTCCGCGGACGTGTCGCGGCGCCCCGTGCATCCTCGACGAGTCGGGTGTTGGGGTGTGTTTGGATTGTGGCCAAAGTGCACCTTACCAAAATTTTGGTCATGACCCAAAATTGGTCTTTGTTTGGATGGTTGCCATTTTTTTGGCATGCCAATGAAGTCTAGCCAACTCAAGTTCATTTTTCTTGCCAAGGTCGGCCAAATCATGGGCAACCAATACCTCAACCAAAATTTTGGTCATGATCCAAAGGTTGGTCTTTGTTTGGATGGTTGCCATTTCTTTGGCATGCCAATGAACTCTAGCCAACTCTAGTTCATTTTTCTTGCCAATGTCGGCCAAATCATGGGCAACGAATACCTCAACCAAAATTTTTTCTACCCAATGCTTTGATGGGGCAACCTTGGGCACAAACCAAACATACTGTTGGTCATGCCACAGCACTAACGCCACCCTCGGCACACTGAAACCGACCGTGTCTATCCACGATATGAGCGTGTTGCTCACCATGGTCGCCGTGTCCAGAGGCGGTGCTGGAGCTGCGCTTCGTTGTTGGCCCCAACGACCCACATGAATGGTTGTCGGTGGCAAGGATGTCATGGGCCAGCTCCTCCATTGGACTAGTTTGCACTACGTCGTCCCGACGGGTGTGCCCCACATGTCGGTTTCCCTGTTTTCCCGTCCATATTCGAGCGTCAGTGCTCCGCGTTGTGCATTAGGCCTTTCACTATGTAGGCCAAGCGAGACAACTTATTGTTTATTTGATCCATTCAAGTATAATCATGTGGCGTTTGCTTATTTCTCATTCCTCTCCAACCCTCTTCTCCATCGGTCATGTCGCCCTCCAGTCGAGTCCATCCTCCTGCATGCCTCATTTGAACATTCCACCGAGTATCATTCGCATGTACCCACCCTAGTACTCTTTCAATAGATCTTCGGACCCCGAGATGAAATCGAGAGGGAACGAGTGGGGGCACGTGATACCTAAGGCGGATTCAAAATTTTGAACCGGTGATCATAGCATCTGCAAATCATATATAAAGGGTATTGAATGTTCATTTCTTTTTTGAACATACAATATACTCCCTCCTATCCTTTCTAGTTTACATATAAGTTTTATGTGTAGTCAAAGTATCTCTACTTTGATAAAAAAAGGTATCAACATTCAACAATGCCCAATCAATATTGTTAGATTCGTACGTACTCCTAGATTTTTACTCGAGATGGTTTCCAATTTGACTATTGACAAGATTAATAGTACATCAGATGTATAATGTGAAAATTATATCATGGGAAACTCCTTTCACATAAGAATTTGACCGTATGCTTTGTGTAAGTTGCATGTCATATATTATTACTCTAACATTTGGTCAAAGTTAGCCTCGAAAAACGCATTAGACCCTGTATGCTTTGTGTAAGTTGCATGTCATATATTATTACTCTAACATTTGTGTAAGTTGCATGTCATATATTATTACTCTAACATTTGTGTAAGTTGCATGTCATATATTATTACTCTGACGTAGGTATCCCTGCCTTACCCTCCCTTTCGGTCACTTACTGGCGGACCCCATGCTTGCTAGGCCCCACATGTCAGTTACTCAATGGGTTCGGCCACGTCAGGGGATCCTCATCCGTAGTATACTCCCTCTGTTTTTATTTACTCCGCATAAAACGGAGGGATTGGTGGTATAATAAATGAGCGGGTAGGGGAGGGGGGACGTCGGTTTGCTCTCAACTACGGTCCCACAAGCGAGCGAAAATGCAAGACAAAGCGTGTTCCATTCGGTGAGCGATGTGGAGGGTCCAGCGTGCCGGGCTGCAACACGAACGCGACAAGAGTGATGTACAGTCAAAACCGATTGACCGGTCGTCACTAGAACCACTATTCACACCAGAACCTTTGCTGCTCAGCCTACGCCAGCCACTGCCCTAAAACCAAACCAAACCTCCAGCCCATTCCCCCACCTTTCGATCCCCTAGCCCGCATCAAGCGTCCCCTAGTTCGCCGAAAAGCCATGGTGCACTGCAAGATCACTTACTACAAGATGCTGACACCGGAGCGCCGCGCAGAAATCGTGGCGGCTGTAGCGCCACAGACCTCTGTTCCCAAGCTCGCTTTGCGGCGGGCCGATCCCTGAGTTCTCTGGAGCCAAGCTATGAGGAGGAGGAAGCCGATCTAATGTTCATGGCAGAGGTCGCGGCGCAGAAGGCCCCGATGGGTATGAGACGATGGACGTCGACTTCATGCCGGCATCCGAGTCCCCCATGGTGCAGGCGGACCAGCGGTTCAACATGGCGATACTAAAGGAGGACCGGGAGGCAGAGGCTCAACTCGACGCGGAGCGCGCGCATGCCACTGCCATCGAGGCTCTCCTGTAGGCGGAACCGGATGTCATGGATGTGAACCGGGCGGCGGAGGCTCAACTTGAGGCGGAGCGCACGGATGCCGCTACCATCGAGGCCCTCCTGCAGGCGGAACCGGACGTCCTGGACTTGAACCGGGCGGCAGGGGCTCGACTCAATGCAGAGCGCGCGGATGCCGCTCTCATCGACGCCCTCCTGCAGGCGGAACCGGACATCCTGGACTTGAACCAGGCGGCGGAGGCTCGACTCGACGCGGAGCGCGCGGATGCCGCTGTCATCGAGGCCCTCCTGCAGGCGGAACCGGACGTCCTCGACTTGAACCGGGCTGTGCTCTCATTTGTGTAGAGCGCCCGCACGCTCCGCTTGAACGAGTAGCTGGAGGCCGAGGACAACCACGTTGCGGAGACACACGCCGACAGCGATGGCTGGTTCGCGCCGGCAGCCAAACACGATGAGGCCGTCTCTTTCCGCGAGCAGTGATAGTTTTTCTTTATGTTGTTGTTTTTATGGATCTTTTGTTGTGTAAAAACATATATTTGTTATGCAAGTCGCCTGACTTGGGTCAGTCTACCATTTCAGGCAGTTGGATGAATATCCTACGTCTCCTAACCCTTCTTTCCTTCTTCCTCACCACTTCTTCTTCCCCAACAAACCACCGCACGGGCCGTATGGATACTCCCCAACATGCGGTTGGATAAACATACTCTATGAACGAAAATTATGTGTCAGCGATAGGATGGCTGAGTTTGGTTTGTTCACATGCGACAGCACGTGTCAGTGAGGATGCGTTCCCTTGGTTGGGTTTGTGGCGTGCAGGAGCGACTGTGTGAGGGTGCGGTGCGACCGCGGCGTGCAGGAGCTACCGTGTGAGGGTGCGGTGCGACCGCGACAGCCGTGCGCAAGTGTACCTCCTTCTCATTTTGAAAACTTTAGGCAAGCTTGGCAAAAATGTGTGGCGAAGTTTGGCAATGCAAGGCCTAGACCCAAACAGGATAAGTATGTACGTACTAGGAGTACTAGTGTTAAAAAAGAAAGGCGGGGTTTTCCTTCGCGGGATTTAATCGATACAAATCCTCGTTTCACGTGTCAATTAATGCGTATTTTTTTCTCCAAAGACCAAAGAGCTAACCATCTCACTCCTCATCGCTTGATTAATGCAGCGCCATGCAAACCAACCTTCTCACTTCCGCATGCATGCAGGGGATATTAATGTCCTTGGTTTCTAACCCCATCAATTTTGCCTCGATTATTGTTACTGGCCCTTTGCAAATTGTAATTTTGATATACTGGCCTTGTGTACAAAAAATGGAGGTAGTAACTATATTTGACTTCCTTCCCCATTGCGGTGACGTCGACGATATCTTTTTTTGGTGGTTTGGCGAAGTGCGTTCAACGAAAAACACCATTGAGGGAGACCACGGTAAGTCGTTCGCAAGTGCCGCCTGCAAGCCGAGACAACCACCTTATTTGCATCCAGGAAGTCCTTTACTAGTACTACTAGGAGTACTAGTGCAGTGAGATGGTTTCTCGAAGAAGATGATGGAGAAGCGGAGTTAGCGAAGAGTGAAATGATGGTTGCTTCGTCCGTGCTTTTTTGATTTGACGCCTCACTACTTTGTGATTTGTGATAGAAGGGATAGGGGAGTAGAATCTGTGCTCTATATTGTACTACATGCGTCCAAGCATGGGAGAAAGAGGAGAGACGTTGCATTTTTCTAATCCTTCATTCAATCAATCAGGGAGCTTCGGTTCCATCTTTTTGGCTTTGGCAACACCGTACACAATGGTTCCCACTATGCCAAAAGCTATTTTCACATTTGGCTACACATTATGGATGCCCTTAACCGTACCGCTTGGTTTTGCTCCTGTGTGCTATCTATACAAATCTCAATTATATTGATCTAAAAAATTATAGAATCAAGATTAGTAAAAAGGAGGTGATTTTGCCGCGTGGATGGCGGGGGAGGTTTCTTATTTGAGCAATGCTACATCCACGTAATGGTTTACGTAAAGTTACAAACTGATGTGATGTGGGACTATTTGATTGGATTAAAGGAGAGGATTAGGCCCACCCCACCTGAAAATTAGGGGGGCATATATAGATTAGATGGAAACTATACATAGCAGCTACGTAGCCCTTTGTAAGTCTAGGATTAGGCTTCTTATTTTCGGAGGACGTTGTCCTGGCAGTTTTCTAACATGCGGTCCCACGTGTCAGTGCTTTACCAAGCCGATCCGCGTCCCACATGAGGCAGAACAACGGTAGAAGCAACACGCGGTTAAGTTGAAGAAGATGAGGGAGAAGCGGATTCAGCAACGAGTGAAATGATGGTTGCTTTGTCCCTCCAACTTAACTGCGGGAAAGGTGCAGCTTTGTGATTTGACGCCTCATTGCTCATTACTACGCCGGCACCATGACTGGGGTGCTTAACCCCGGCTGCTCTGCACTGTATTCCGGTATGGCACGTGGACCCGGTAGCTTGGTGTCCCACATGTCGGCGAAAGGGACTAGAAGATTTATGAAAGCGAGCTCTCCACTCTTACGACGGAGGAGTAGACGACACGACGGCCTAGTGAACTGTCACTTGTACTGTATAGTACTATAGTTTTGTTGTTTCGCATGATCCATTGGTACAAACCCGATTAAACAGGAAAGGGCGGAATTTTTCCCGTGCGGTAGATGATACTGGCCATACATTTCAAAGTCAATTTAATGTATGCAAACTGAATAATTATAAGTAACATTATGATATCTAGTATAACTAAAAACACATATGATTTATTGTGTTAGAGTGTAGTAGTAGTGCTGTATTGCATAGTTGTTAGATGTAACATGCGAGAACGTGTAGAGATGTAGTTTTGGAGGGCCTACAGAGAGAAAAGCGTAATACGGTAAACGAACTTCAGAATAAGCTGATTACAGTCACTATATACATTTTGCGGTGATTATACGTTCACTTGCTCACAGTTCAGCATCGGATTGCACTCTGTTGACCGGCCAAATAGTCTGTGTGGCGCCATGTTGACTAGTTAAATTGATCACGTTCCATGTGGGTCCCACCTGTCAGTTCGCATAGGAAAAAGGTCAGATAAACACAAATTTACGCAGGCGCGACAAGGCTCCAACCCGTGCGCGGGAATCACCTGGTTGTGTATGTGTCTGTCAGGGCCTGATGTGTGCGCATGCACGTGTAGGTTGAGCACTTGAGCGTGAGAGTGTGTGTTGGTCGTGTGGTGTACTGGTGTGTGCATGCATGCGTGCGTGTGTGCGTGTGAGTGTTGCATGCGTGCGTGTGAGTGTTGCGTGCGTGCGTGGCTGCGTGTGTACGTGTGAGTGTTGCGTGCGTGCGTGAGTGCATGTGTTTGTGTGAGTGTTGCGTGGCTGCAGTTCGTGTGCATGCATGCGTGTGTGTATCGTCACCACACCAGCTCATGTGAGTTAAAACAGATGGCTCAGCATACGAATACAAGGCCACCTTGTCCGCTGTGCCCGCGGTCATGACTTCGAACCACCGTCCAAATATTTTGTTGATGTTTGTTTTCATTCTTACTAGCAAGATGCCCGTGCTTTGCACGTAACATCAATATGCATTTGTATGACTTGTTTATCTTGTGAGAGAAAAGGATGAACGAGGGAAGGCCTTATTTGCAAATGTGGAGAGGTGTGTGGGTACCTTTTTCCAAAATTGCCATAATTTCTTTCCTATCTGTCAGATATAAATCAGACGGCCTATATTGCAGGATGGCAGGCACACCATCATCACCAACTCTGTTTTTTATTAGAGTGTATTTTATGTATTTTATAAGAGTGTAGATGTAGAGTAGATACAAGTCGATAGGTGGGCATGATGGTAGTGAGATAATGTGATGCAACACTAGAGGTGCCACATGGAGCGTTTAACTGGTCAACTAGTCATGTCATGAGCAAATACAGAGTTGTACGGTGAGCCCGTGACTGTACAATAACCACTAAACATAAATGATGACAGTAATGAGTGGATTCTGAAGTCCAGTGTACGTATCGTGCTTTCGCTTCAAATACAATGATCGTCCTTGCATATATCGCGAGAGAAAGATGAAACATGCGTGAATTTTCTGGGGGCTTACTTTTAGAGGACCTGGAGATAGTTTTGTGTGCATATGTGAAAGGGGCGTACAGGGGGGGTATGCGATGGAGAGAGAGATGCTCTTCGTTTCTCTTTATTATGACTAACTTTGTAATGTTGTATATATGTAGAATCTCTAAAATAATTTTTTGGCCACACTTTATTCAAAAGGAATGTTGTATGCGAAATAAACGTGAAGAGAGGGCTTTTTAGATCAATGGGGTACGTGATGTAACATGTGTGAATGTGTAGTTGATGCATTTGGCGGGGCCTAGAGAGGTATGTGTGTGTATTACGTATTCGAGAGAGGCATGGATAGAGGGGCCGACGGGGGGGGGGCGCTGGAGAGATAGCATGAGAAATGAGAGTGGTCTAGAGAGAGAGAGAGACGAATATGACGTCACGACAAGAGATTCCATTCCCTTGAGTGTGTATATGCAAGGGGGAGGGAATAGAGGCACCAGGAGAAATTTTCTGTGTGTGGTGTTTGTGTTGGTATGTGTGGGTGTGAGAAGATAATGAGACGTGGGGGCAGAGGGTGTGTCACCGCTTGAGGTCCGGTGGGTCGAGGTGAGGCCCTTCGTTCGGTTCCGTCCTGCGCCACATTGGTCGGCCCGTGACGCATTTAGGAAGACCCATGGATGACTATTCATACAAGACAAAGATAGCAGAATTGTGAAGGACTTTGTGTCCACTAACAAAGCCAGCTAGGATTTGTAACCCTAGATTCTCAGACTAAGGTAACCCCTTTATCTCTGATATTACTATTCATCCAACCTAACTTTAAGGGGCATCCTACAGAATGCTCTGCTAGAATCATACTCGTCGATTAGGAAGAGAGGTGTGAGACAATGCGTGAGAGACAGGCATAAAGATAATGTGCGTACATGAGACACGTAAGCAGGTCCATGTATATAGAAAGGGTCGATGAGGATTGTGCGTGTGTATGTTTGCGAGAGGAAGAGTGCTTGTGATAAAGGTTAGTGGAAACAGTTGTAAATGGTTACGAGAGGGAGGGAGGGTTATATCTAGAGCATGTGTGCGAGAAAGACACCTCAGGAGAGAGTGTGTGAGCATGTGTGAGAGACCACCGATGGAGAGTGAAACTACACATAAAAGACTGCTCTACACATCGATTAAAGATATAAATTGTATCCAAATATTAGGATGGGATCATGATATTTGCAATTCGCGTAAGGAGCGATCATTGATCCATCAGACATCTAGATTTTATCGAATTTGAGCATGTCTATGTTATTATTCGACACAATTGATCCACATAGTTAGTATTTTGAAATTCAGACAATGAATCGCTTTAGCAATCGAATATAAACGTGAGTATAGTTCATGTTGTGTGTGTAAAGCACATTATACATACGAAAGTTACACAATGGACATTATAAATAGCTACCTATGAACTAGCATACATTTGAATTCAACTTAAGGTGGTTTAAAAAATCGAATTCAACCGAAGTCCATTCAATTATTTGAATTTGATATCATTGCATTTGTAAACCATACCTAAATTATGGGGCACCAATCTTTGCTCTGATTTTGTACATAATAGCATATGTAGTCGTGTACAAAATAGATTCAAATTTAGCTCCTCCATTCCAAAATAATCGTAGTTATAGGATTTTCAAGTGTCAAAATTTCAAAAAGAAGCAGATAATTTAATGAGGTTTTCAAACATACAAGGTCAAATATAACGTTGTCTATTTAGGTCAATCCTCATAGTTCAAGAGTACTCTAAACGTGAATGCTTGTGTTTCAAAATTTCGAACGAAGCGCCAAAAGAGCCTCTACTCGCCCGAAATCGCGTAAGACCAATGTTTGGTAGTACAAGGAAATTACATTTCTAATAACTCCGACCCGCGAAACCTACCGGCCCGACGTCCAAATTTCTAAACCGGGGTAGGTTTGTAGCTTCATCTAGACGCCACACAACCGCATCCGAAAAATATTCATACACAATGGCCGCCTAAGCACACATGCGCGCGGCCGAAATTGCTCCCGTCACTATTTGGGACACCTGGGATTACCATCCTACCCCCGACCCATAGTAGGTCCGAAATTTAAGAGGGGGGGCAAAGTTTCTACTTTCCCCAAATTTCAAACAAGCGCGTCCCATCTTCTGTTCAAAAAAGCCAAAAAAAGCGCGCCCCAGACCGAAACATGGTCCCCCCACCCGTCCGATTCCCCATTCGTACTCTGTGGGCGCCAAAACTACCTCTCCACCAGCCGCGAAACCCCGGCGTCCTCCGTCCACCACCCCATCCCACACATCAACCGCCAGCCTCCTCCATCACGTCGGAGATGATACCCCGACATCGTCGTCCACCGCCACCTCAACCGCAATGCCCTCCACGGCTAGTAGTTGAAGCCGAGGCCGAGCCGTCCGTACCCGAGCCAGTTCAACCACGCCGTCCTGCGCCTCACCGCTGCCGCTCCAACTTCGCCACCCTCCACCGCACCGGAGCTGTTCCTGCTACGCCGTCCTTTGCCACCTCGGATCTGCTTCCCCTCCGCCGACATACGGCCATGGCAACACAATCAACAATTTGGCCATGGGTTCGTCCAAGCCTGCACCCTCCAGAACATCGGTTTGCCCGGTAAAAATAAGAAGATCGGGGCGACAAGTGGAGGTGACCACACCGGCAACCGAAAAAGGTACTCCTCTTCCCTTATTCATGCAAATCTTACGTCTCTCCTTGCACGGTATTCATGCCACAGAAGACACTAGTTGACCGCTTCTTCTTGATACTAGATGTTCCTAGTAACTCGCGATGCGCAAGGTTTCTCCTCATATACTATTTCACCTTACCTAGAGGTCCGTCGCCCCCCTGAATTTCAATTTCTAGCCAGTTGATTCCCAATTAACGGAAGCATTCCCCAGCGTAACAGGCACTAGTACGCCTATTATGCCGGGAAAGCAGTGCCTTGGTGTTTATCTTAGGGGCGTGTGCGGCCTAGAGCTACTGGCGCCCGATCTGGAGGTCGGCCGGGATTAAAGGGATGGCCTGGGGGTGCTTCCAAGCACAGCTGTGCTGTGAGGTCGATGGGAGGGCGGGGCGGCGGAGGCAGGGGTCTGGGCTGGTGGTCGCTGGCGGTTCGAGAAATATCGTCAACAGTGACTGGCGGGAGGTAGACGAAGGCCATCTGCCCGTTCCTTATAGATCGGATGGTTCATTAAAAAAATGACTAACCTATTTATTTTCAGTTGACTATTATCTTAGATATGACCACATGTGGTGGTGTGCTAGAGGAGTACCTGCATTTCCTGTGCTCATATATTACAAAATCATATGGAGTAGAATCTAATTTTGTTTGCCATGCAATGTTGTAGAGCTATCATATGTCTCCTATCATTTATTTTTCAGCCACCTGCTATCTGCTACTTTTACAATGGACTCGTTCTGCACACACTTCAACCTTACTCTCACTATTGTGTTTTTATGCAAGGGTATTTCAGACTCCGCAGCCATGAGAGAATCCGAAAAGAAAAGAGAGAAGTCGCTCCAGCTTCGTATGCGGGTAGGCAAGACACGTTACAATGCTATAAAGGGTGCAGTGTCAGCAGATGGACACGGTAAACGTAGCTCTGGAGTTGATGACCTCGCTCGCAATGAACCACCATCCCAGGTGCTTGCTTTAACTTCGCGGTGTCATACGTGGTTGCATGTTCCATATGGTGTCTAGCTTGTATTCGAAAGGCTGAAGTCGGTAAGATAAGGAAAGATATTTTTTTTACATGAACCACCATCCCATGAGCACCAGAAGACAAATAGCTAGTCAGGGCACTGGCCGAGCCAGTGACAAGCCCAACAAAGATAGGCATCACCTGGAAGCCAACTAAAAAGCTGTGATGGTGGTGAGGCAGCCCGCCTCCCACCAGGCTCTCAGGTCCTAGATGATCATGCTCACCACTCCAGCCGGATGTCTAGCTTGTATTGCTTCCAATTTGGTTAAATTGCATCTGCTTAGCTTACACATTATACCTTTGAATATGACATGTCTTTCTGTTTTTCGTACATATTCCATCCTGGTATCATGTGTTTGCCTTACATCAAATTAGTGATTGTCAGTATCATGCATGAATGAGTTCTGAAGAGAGAATTTTATTGCTTTTTCTTGTCGGTTTTACTTGACAATTCAAAATCAATAAAGCGGAAGGAAGTTAGCAAGGAAGCGGATAAAGGTGCTCCTTTCGAAAGGAGGGCCTCTACAGTTTCTACTCCACCACACCCCCAAGATGATTTCCAAGACAATACATGCATAGACACTCAACAAAGCTATGTTTATGATGAGCACGTCTCCCCTAGTGCAGCATCACCGAAGCTCCCTCTAACTTGGCACTGTTATATGTGGTTGCATGTTATGTATGATGTCTAGCTTGTATTGCTTCTAATTTTGTTGAATTCCATCTGCTTACTCTACACATTATACTTGAATAAGACACGTGTTCCTATTTCTAGAACATACAATATATGTCTATCACACCATGTTCTTACATCAAATTACTATTGTTGTGTAACCTGCAACAATCACTTATCATAAGACACTTTTGACTTCGAAGTGTGATACAGGTTACATCTCACATTCTTTTCTAGCTTGTACTACTAATTTGTTGAAATGGCACTTATGACGAGACAGTTTTAACTTGGTAGAGTGATATTCGTTGCATCATTCATATGGTGTCTAGCTTTCGTTGCTTCTAATTTGTTGAAATGCCTTCTCCTTAGTTTACACATCATAAGCTGTGAGTATGCATTGCTGTGAATATGCAATGGCACTAATGACGAGAGACCTCTAACATGGTAGTGTGATGTTGTTTGCATCTTGCATATGATTTATTTCTTGTACTGCTTCACATTTGTTTAAACGCCATTTATGATGAGACACTGTTAACTTGGTAGAGCGATATTTGTAGCATCTTTCATATGGTGTCTACCTTCCATTGCATTGCTTCTAATTTGGTGAAATGTCTTCTTCTTAGTTTACACATCATAGTTCTGGTTATCTCTTCTGTCCTGTTTTTCATACATATTACATCCTCCTATCATGTGGTTGTCTAACATCAAAGTTCAGTTCGTCTGCATCACGCATCAATTTGTTCTGAAGAACTAAATTGTTATTCGTTTTTCTTGTCGGCTTGACTTAACATGGCACAGAGAAAGAGGAAGAAACACAGAATGGCAGGGAATGAGAAGCGGATGAATCCTGCAGATTCTGCTGGTACTGATGGTGCAATAGAAGGTCAAAGTCCAGCGGAAAATTTACAAACACGACATCCCATGCTACGCGAGTTGCAAAAAAAGCCAAACAGAAACAAATAGCTGCCATCAAATAAGCAGAGACAGCCCTAGTTCTTGCAACACCTACCACAGTACTACCAGCTGCACGACTTACTCGTGCGTCAACTGAGCTAGCAGCACGTTCCCAAGCTCCCTTGCCACCTGACACTACTTCCCAAGCACTCTTGACACAAGACGAGTTGGCAATATCAGATGAACCTTGTGAGCTTCAACAACAAGAAGGTAGTTGCTGGAGTCAAGTTCAGTTGCATGCTTATTTATATGTAGTCTCACAGTTTGATGTACACTAACACTTCCTATGTTCGTTGTTGGAGTAGCACCTAGGCGCAAGAGGAAACAAACGTCAGGGATAATGCTAGATAGCTTAACTAAATCTAGAGGAGGAAGAATGGAGATCCGTTTTGAGGCAGGTTTAAAAAGGCCACGTGATGCTACAGAGTCAGCCAAGTTAGTATCAGAGGCAGCGGTTGCCGTTAGGTGTCATGTACGTATCCTCCCAACATGGATTCAGTACAGGAATGACAAAGACGAAACCCAGTTCAACACCTTCCTCGACCATTTATCTGTAATATGGTTATGTATGGAAACTAGTAATATCATCTTGCTCTGTCCCATACTTTCTAGGTTGCTGATAATGAGACTCCCATAATTTTCAACAGATGAGGTTCAAGTTTGATAGCCAAGATGATGCAACCAGACAAGCTTGCACCCATGTTTTCAAGTCTGCTCTGCGACAGTATCGGTATAACTTGAGGAAAACTCACTTTGAAGGCAAGGCTAACAGTGAACTTTCCTGAACATCTCCAGCGGAAAATATATCGGATGAAGACTGGAGGGGCCTTGTTAAACACTGGTCTGATCTGAAGTATCAGGTACATTATATATATGTGATCAGATCACATGTTGAAGTCCTATTTACGCATGTGTCAGACAAATAAATCTTCTTGTAGGTGAACTGTTCAAAGAACAAGGCCAACCGTACGAAAGTGAAATTCCAACAGACGACAGGATCTCGTAGCTATATTGCACACTGCGAGGCTCTTGTAATTAGTTGCTGTTTCACTCTTTTCCCTGTACCATATTATCAGATCTATATTGACTTGTTCTAAATGCAGAGGAAAGCCCGCAAGGACCAAAAAGTACCTGAACCAAATGCTGTGGAAATCTTCAAGGATTGTCACACCAGCAAGAAGAAGGGCATGACTACACCAGTCAAAGCCGCTGTTGTAAGTCCTTAATCCTCATGCCTTTTAACTACTACTTACTCTGACTTATGCCTTGAAGTGCATGGTTTGCAGGCAATGTCTATTACTCTTTTCAATTTTATACACAATTGTCTTAGCGTATCATTGCACCTTACAAGGTTTAAAAGAGAGGAGTGATGTTCCTTTGATCTTGACCTGTAATCTAGTTCCGTGCTGGACTTGCCCACACAACGTTACAATTGCCTGTTTGTCTGTTCTCAGTTGTTTTGTGATATGAATGATGGCATACTATGCTTACCGTATTATAAACTTCGTCTCTTTATCCTTAGCCCTCAATACAATGTGAAGAAATAGACAATACATTAGCGATGGTACATGGTCATATGTTTGGAACCTAGTTTTATTATGTACTTTGCAATAAAATACAACCAATATTTTACGTGGGTTCATCAGAATAAGTTCTGTATATAGACCAAAGCTATTTTGTTTGGTTTTGCTGCCTCCTTAATATCTTCTATTCTGGTACTACTAATGTAAAACCTCAACTTTTCAGTGAGCTATGGAAAAAATGGTGGAACCGCCACCTTCTGAAGGTGGCGAGGCAACTATAACCGCAATGTCAGCTCTTGCTGCAGTGGGTCAGTACTTGTCCACTAACAGTGCCAAAAGCACGTTCCTGCCTAATACTGGGTTGGTTGTTAAGGCAATATCGTCCAAACTGCCTCATGATCAAGATATGCAAGCTCAAAGCAATGTTGTATGTGCGCTCCAGACACTTGTCCATTCCCTAACAGAGACCCTTTGTGAAACAAGGAGAAACATTGCTCAATGGCGTCAAGATATGCATGGTTTTGAAACCAGACTATCAGACATTTGCTATGTTGTTCAGGAGCCTAGGGGAAATGAAGGCGAGGGTTATGGTGCTCCATCGGACAATACAACATGAAAATGTAACAGTCGGGTCAAATGAACTGAGCTTCTGAACTTCTGGTGGTGCATTTATCTACACTGTTAAGTTTTATGCCAACCTTCCTTTTGTTATATAGTTGTAATTTCTTTTGGTGCGATACAAAATTTATTCTTAATGTGCAACCACCGGCTGAAGAATATAGCAAGCCATTTTTGTATAGTGTAGGGTGTTCCCTATATTTGCACTGGTGGCGATCTTTGATGCCGAGTGTATGTAATATGTGCAATCCCCTTAATAGCCTAGCATTAGTTTTGGCCTTATTTATTTCCAAGTCTTTTTTCCCTGGTTTGCTAGTGGCCGCAACTACCATGGGCCATATACGGGCCGTATGATCCATGGGTCTCCTACGGCCCGTCGATAAATGGGCCTGTTATCGGTGGGCCTCGGGCCGTCGGATAAATGGGTCTACATGGGCCTTAATCAGGCGTAATTGGTATCGGCCCAGCATGATAACAGGTCGTTAATAGGCCCTAGGACAGGAAAGGCTTAATTCTGTCACAGGCATAACGGGTCATTAATGGGCCAGAATATAGGACGGGCTGGAAACGGCGCAATGGGTTAACATGCCAGAAACGGGCCGACGCTTGCCATGGGCCGAATTTGGCCCATTAGGGTAGCAGGCCAGTAACGGGCCGACTCTTGCCATGGGCCGAATTTGGCCCATTAGGGGAACAGGCCAGTAACGGGCCGACTCTTGCCATGGGCCGAATTTGGCCCATTAGGGGAACAGGCCAGTAACGGACCGGAAGTAATCGAGGGACGAAAAGGAGCCCAAGAACGTATGGGCCGTCAATAGGCCGAAAGCTAACACAGGATGGAAACGGCCCATGTAAATCACGGGCCGTTAACGGGTATAAAGAAAATTACTGTTCATTATGGGCTAGAGTCACCGTGGGCCTGTAGAGGGCCGAAAGATACGAAGGCCTCATATGGGCCGAAAGACGTCGTGGGCCATACATGGGCCAAGAGTGAAATGGGCTGGTGTTATATTCGACGGCCCACATGATGTTGTTGGGCCGATTTCCTTTAGGGCCTAACGGGCGGTGAGTTAACGGGCTGTAAAATGGGCTATTTGCGAAGAGACCTTTAACAGGCTTTTCATGGGCCAGCCCGTTAACTTTTGACCAAGTCAAACGGGCCGGCTTTGTAAGCTAAATGGGCTAGTGGTGGGCCGTGGCATGTGTCGACATATCATAGGCGCCTATCTGACCCACTAACGAGCTGACACATGTTTCGTCCGGCAAATAAGAATTTTACACGTGGAAATTTCCCATTGGTCGGGGCTGTTAACGGGTTATCGGATCCAAAAGCCGACCCGATAGCTTAACGGTGTTCCGTTACAGTGGATGCCACATGTCAATCACCCTTGATGATAGCACTTCTGTGACACGCGATTTATCATCATGGAAGTGGACACTTCCGTGATGATAATTTTTGTAATGTCATGGAACACTTCTACGATAGCACAGGTATGACTATCTTGATTCTGTCATAAATTTTTCATGGATGTACATGCATGACAAAAAATGCGACCTACTGTGGCAAACATGTATCATCACGAAAGTGTATTATTTCTGTAGTGCACCCTCGGCCTCAGCTGGATCAAGAGTACGTGGGACATCACCGAGCTGAACGTGTGCAGATCGCGGAGGTGCCATGCGTTCGATACTTGATCGGTTGGATCGCGAAGACGTTCGACTACATCAATCGCGTTACTTAACGCTTCCGCTTTCGGTCTACGAGGGTACGTAGACACACTCTCCCCTCTCGTTTCTATGCTTCTCCTAGATAGATCTTGCATGATCGTAGGTAATTTTTTTGAAATACTACGTTCCCCATAAGTGGCATCCGAGCCAGGTCTTTGCGTGGATATTATATGCACGAGTAGAACACAAAGAGTTGTGGGAGATAATAGTCATACTGCATACCAGCATGTCATACTTTGATTCGGCGGTATTGTTGGATGAAGCAGCCCAGACCGACATTACATGACCACGTTCATGAGACTGGTTCTACTGATGTGCTTCGCACACAGGTGGCTAGTGGGTGTCTGTTTTTCCAGCTTTAGTTGAATCAAGTTTGACGATGTCCGGTCCTTGTTGAAGGTTAAAACAGCACACTTGATGAAAGTGCAACTTATTTCTGGCACTGCGAAGTTCTACAATCGCGAAGATGCAAGGTTAATAATGATAGTGCAACTTATTTCTGGCACTTCCGTTTAGGTCATATTGGTGTAAAGCGCATGAAGAAACTCCATGCTTTTGGAATCACTTGATGCTTGCGACCCACACCTCATGGGCAAGATTACTAAGACTTCGTTCTCCGGAACAATGGAGCTAGCCACTGACTTATTGGAAATAATACATACCGATGTATGCGGTCCGATGAGTGTTGAGGCTCGCGGCGAGTGTCATTATTTTCTGACCTTCACAGATGATTTGAGCAGATATGCGTATATCTACTTAATGAAACACAAGTTTGAAACATTTGAAAAGTTAAAAGAATTTCGGAGTGAAGTTGAGAATCATCATAAGAAGAAAATAAAGTTTCTATGATCTGATCGCAGAGACGAATATTTGAGTTACGAGTTTGACCTTCAATTAAAACAATGTGGAATAGTTTCACAAACTCATGCCACCTGGAACACCATAGCATAATGGTGTGTCCTAACATCGTAACCGTACTTTATTAGGTATGGTGCGATTTATGATGTCTCTTACCGATTTACCACTATCGTTTTGGGGTTATGCATTAGAGACAGTTGCATTCATGTTAAATAGGGCACCATCTAAATCCGTTGAGACGACACCATATGAACTGTGGTTTAGCAAGAAACCTAAGCTATCGTTTCTTAAAGTTTGGGACTATGATGCTGATGAACCACAAGTATAGGGGATCTATCGTAGTCCTTTCGATAAGTAAGAGTGTCGAACCCAACGAGGAGCAGAAGGAAATGATAAGCAGTTTCCTGCAAGGTATTCTCTGCAAGTACTGAAATAAGTGGTAACAGATAGTTTTGTGATAGGATAATTTGTAACGACCAACAAGTAACAAAAGTAAATAAATTGCAGCAAGGTGGCCTAATCCTTTTTGTAGCAAAGGACAAACCTGGACAAGCTCTTATATAGAGAAAAGCGCTCCCGAGGACACATGGGAATATCGTCAAGCTAGTTTTCATCACGTTCATATGATTCACGTTCGGTACTTTGATAATTTGGTATGTGGGTGGACCGGTGCTTGGGTACTATCCTTACTTGGACAAGCATCCCACTTATGATTAACCTCTATTGCAAGAATCCGCAACTACAACAAAAGTATTAAGGTAAACCTAACCATAGCATGAAACATATGGATCCAAATCAGCCCCTTACGAAGAAACACATAAACTAGGGTTTAAGCTTATGTCACTCTAGCAACCCATCATCTACTTATTACTTCCCAATGGCTTCCTCTAGGCCCAAATAATGGTGAAGTGTCATGTAGTCGATGTTCACATAACACTACTAGAGGAGAGACAACATACATCTCATCAAAATATCGAACGAATACCAAATTCACATGACTACTAATAGCAAGACTTCTCCCATGTCCCGAGGAACAAACGTAACTACTCACAAAGCATATTCATGTACATAATTAGAGGGGTATTAATATGCATATAGGATCTGAACATATGATCTTCCATCAATTAAACCAACTAGCATCAACTACAAGGAGTAATTAACACTACTAGCAACCTACTAGTACCAATCCCAGACTTGAAGACAAGAATTGGATACAAGAGATGAACTAGGGTTTTGAGAGGAGATGGTGCTAGTGAAGATGTTGATGGAGATTGCCCTCTCCCGATGAGAGGAGCATTGGTGATGACGATGGTGATGATTTCCTCCTCCCGGAGAGAAGTTTCCCCGGCAAAATAGCTCCGCTAGATCCCCAGATTGGTTCCGCCTCGTGGCGGCGGAGTTTCGTCCGAGGAGATGGCTTATGATTTTTCCTCATTGAAAGACTTCATATAGTAGAAGATGGATATCGGAGGGCCACAAGGGGGCCCACGAGGTAGGGGGCGCGCCCAGGGGGGTAGGGCGCGCCCCCACCCTCGTGGGCAGGGTGTGGCCCCCTGGTGAACTTATTGCGCTCAATATTTTTTATATATTCTGAAAACGTCTTCCGTGAAGTTTCAGGACTTTTGGAGCTGTGCAGAATAGGTCTCTAATATTTGCTCCTTTTGCAGCCTAGAATCCTAGCTGCCGGCATTCTCCCTCTTTATGTAAACCTTGTAAAATAAGTTAGAATAGGCATAAGTATTGTGACATAATGTGTAATAACAGCCCATAATGCAATAAATATCGATATAAAAGCATGATGCAAAATGGACGTATGAACTCCCCCAAGCTTAGACCTCGCTTGTCCTCAAGCGAAAGCCGAAATCAAAAAATATGTCCACATGTTTGGAGATAGAGGTGTCGATAAAAGTAAAATGCGGACATGAGGGCATCATGATCATTCTTAGAACAACAACTTAGATAATTTTTGTCATATGATTTCTTATGCTAGAGTATTAATTCAATCACAATTTCAAGTATGAATCGTAAACTTCATTGAAAACTAACAAACTATAATCTCAGTCATTGGAGCAATTGCAATTTATCATAACATAGGAAAGATTCAATATATAAGAGCTTTTCAGCAAGTCCACATACTCAACTATCATATAGTCTTTCATAATTGC
The DNA here is from genome assembly GCF_003073215.2 of Triticum urartu. Taxonomy (NCBI): domain Eukaryota; kingdom Viridiplantae; phylum Streptophyta; class Magnoliopsida; order Poales; family Poaceae; genus Triticum; species Triticum urartu. The sequence continues at coordinate 187,370,109 of NC_053023.1, forward strand.
TAACACTCACGCAATACTTATGGGTATGGAGTTTTAATCGGACACAGAGAAAGATAGGGGCTTATAGTTTTGCCCCCCAATGTTTTACCTCAAGGGTAATGTCAACAATAATAGTTCATGAAAACTCACATCCAATTAGCCATATATACTAGGATCTTTCCAACATACTATGCTTGCCAAAGGATAAAATGTAAGAAGGAAGGGTGAAGATCACCATGACTCTTATGCAATGTAGGAGATAAAAGTAAAAGATAGGCCCTTCGCAGAGGGAAGCAGATGTTGTCATGCGCTTTTATGGTTGGATGCACAAAATCTTAATGTGAAAGAACGTCACTTTATATTGGCACTGGTGATATGGACCTTTATTATGCAGTCTGTCGCTTTTATTTCTTCCATATCACATGATCGTATAAAGCTTATTTTCTCCCACACTAATAAGTCATACATATTTAGAGAGCAATTTTTATTGCTTGCACCGATGACAACTTACTTGGAGGATCTTACTCAATCCATAGGTAGGTATGGTGGACTCTCATGGCAAAACTGGTTTAAGGGTATTTGGAAGCACAAGTAGTATATCTACTTGGTGCGATGCATTTCGATAGCATGAGGGGGAAAGGCAAGCTCAACCATGTTGGGTGATCCATGACAATATAATTTATCTCAGATGTAAGAAAACATAAGCCATTACGTTGTCTTCCTTGTCCAACGTCAACTCTTTAGCATGTCATATTTTAGTGAGTGCTCACAATCATAAAAGATGTCCAAGATAGTATATTTATATGTGAAGACCTCTCTTTATTTATTACTTCCTATTAATTGCAACGATGACCAAAACTATGTTTGTCAACTCTCAACAACTTTTATTCATCATACTTTTTCTATGTGAGCTCATTACTCTCCATAAGATCCATATGATCTCTTCATTTCCTTTTTTATTCTTTCTCTTTTCTTTTATTCACTTAGGATCATGAAAAAATAATCAAGCCCTTGACTCAACACTAATATTTATTATATATAGCTCACGGACTCAATTACATAGAGGGATCATAAAGCAAAACTCAAAACTAGATCATCCCATAAACATTATTCTACTAGATCAAGATTTTACCAAAAGGATCGATCAAAGAAAAACGGTAAAGATAAAAGTGATGGTGATACGATACCGGGGCACTCCCCCAAGCTTGGCAGTTGCCAAGGGGAGTGCCCATACCAGATACTCAATTCTTCTTTGTTGGTGAAGAAGGTGATGGTTTTGTTGATGGCGTAGGCTTCTTCTTTAATTTGTGCTTGAGGACGGAATTTTGGTCCCTTAGGTCCTCGATTTCCTGTTCCAAGCTCAGTATCTTTTTGCATAGTTCCTGCTTGTTTTCTTGCAACAGGTGAAAAGGGATAAACTCGATCTTAGGTTTCTTTACTCTATCCGAGAGGCTTGACCTTTTGAAATCCACATGAATGTCCCCAGGTTGAGGTAGTGGGACTTCATCTTCATCTAAGCTCGTCTCCTCCTTTCCCATGGGTTCATAGTCCTCTTCTTCTTCCATAGTCCAACCACAATGCTCCACATCCCCATAGACCTTAGGATCTCCAAGGTAATCAGCCACATAGCTTTCTCCTTCCGAATCCTGGGACGACATGTTGCTCTATCTGCAGTAGGACAACTCGAAACAAAGACAAGAGATATTTGCGTGATACAGGAGTCAAAACCTCCGGGAGATTATATAATGAATTTTTACCGATCAAAATATGTGTGGTGCAAGAAAACGGAGTCCGGAGAGCGCACGAGGTGCCCACGAGGTAGGGGGCGTGCCCAGTAGGGTAGGGCGTGCCCTCCACCATCGTGGAGGCCTTGTGTCCTTCCCAGACTGCTTCTTATTTTTCTATTTTTCTAAATATTCCAAAATGGAGAAATATTGCCTTAAAAACTCTTTTGGAGTCGGTTTACTTACCGTAACACATACCTATTACTTTTCGGAGTCTGAAACATTCCAGAAAGTGTCCCTTATGTATTCCTCCAGGGTTACAGTTTCAATAATATTGGTTTCAACATTTATGGGGTTACCTGAGATATAATGTTTGATTCTTTGACCGTTCACCACCTTCGGATTTGTGCCTTCGAAGTTGTTGATTTTTATGGCACAGGAACAATAGACCTCCTCGATAACGTAAGGGCCTTCCCAGTTAGAGAGAAGTTTTCCTGCAAAAAACCATAAACAAGAGTTGTATAGCAATACATAATCACCTACATTAAACTCACGCTTTTGTATCCTTTTATCATGCCATCTTTTAACTTTTTCTTTGAACAACTTGGCATTTTCGTAGGCTTGGGTTCTCCATTCATCGAGTGAGCTAATATCAAATAACCTCTTCTCACCGGCAGGTTTAAAATCATAATTGAGCTCTTTAATAGCCCAATATTCCTTGTGTTCTAGTTCGAGAGGTAAGTGACATGCTTTTCCATAAACCATTTTATACGGAGACATACCCATAGGATTTTTATATGCAGTTCTATAGGCCCATAATGCATCATCAAGTTTCTTGGACCAATTCTTTCAAGACCTATTGACAGTCTTTTGCAAAATTAATTTGAGCTCTCTATTACTCAATTCTACTTGACCACTAGACTGAGGGTCATAAGGGCATGCAATTCTATGATTAGCATCATACTTAGCAAGCATTTTACGAAAAGCACCGTGAATAAAATGTGAACCACCATCAGTCATTAAATATCTAGGGACTCCAAATCTTGGAAAAATAACTTATTTAAGCATTTTAATAGAAGTGTTATGATCAGCACTACTAGTTGGAATAGCTTCTACCCACTTAGTAACGTAATCAACAGCAACTAAAATATGTGTATATCCATTAGAAGCAGGAAAAGGTCCCATATAGTCAAAGCCCCAAACATCAAATGGTTCAATAACAAGTGAATAGTTCATAGGTATTTCTTGACGTCTACTAATATGACAAACTTATGGGCATCCTTGAAGAGAGTAGGCCAATAAAAACCAGATTGCAATACCTTATGTGCAGTTCTATCTCCAGCATGGTGTCCTCCATAAGCTTCGGAGTGACACTTGCGTAGGATCTGTTCATGTTCATGCTCAGTTACACAACGTCTAATAACACCATCTACTCCTTCTTTATAAAGATGTGGGTCATCCCAAAAGTAATGCCTCAAATCATAGAAGAACTTTTTCTTTCGCTGGTATGTGAAACTAGGTGGTATGAATTTGGCAACAATGTAATTAGCATAATCAGCATACCATGGAGCAGTATGAGATGCATTTATGACATTTAATTGCTCATCAGGAAAGCTATCATCAATAGGTAGTGGGTCATCAAGCACATTTTCTAACCTAGACAAGTTGTCTACAACGGGGTTCTCAGCTCCCTTTCTATCAACAATATGTAAGTCAAATTCTAGTAGCAAGAGAACCCATCTAATAAGTCTAGGTTTAGCATATTTCTTTTCCATAAGATATTTAATAGAAGCATGATCAGTGTGAATAGTTACTTTAGAATCAACAATATAAGATCTGAACTTATCACAAGCAAATACAACTTCTAAGAATTCTTTTTCAGTAGTAGCATAATTTCTTTGAGCATTGTCTAGGGTTTTACTAGCATATTGAATAAAGTTTAATTTCTTATCAACTCTTTGCCCTAGAACAGCACCTACATCATAATCACTAGCATGACACATAATTTCAAAGGGTAAATTCCAATCAGGTGGCTGAACAATAGGTGCAGAGATCAATGCTTTCTTAAGTGTTTCAAATGCTTCTACACAATCATCATCAAAGACAAATGGTATATCTTTTTTTAATAAATTAGTCAGAGGCCGAGAAATTTGTGAGAAGTCCTTAATGAACCTCCTACAAAATCTGGCATGACCAAGGAAACTTCTTATACCTTTGATGTCCTTGGGGCATGGCATCTTTTCAATAGCATCAACCTTGGCTTTATCAACTTCAATACCTCTTTCAGAAACTTTATGCCCCAGGACAATACCTTCATTAACCATAAAGTGGCACTTTTACCAATTCAAGACAAGATTAGTTTCTTCACATCTCTGCAAAACTCGATCAAGGTTGCTCAAGCAATCATAAAAATAAGATCCATAGATGGAGAAATCGTCCATGAAAACCTCACAAATCTTTTCACAAAAGTCAGAGAATATAGCCATCATGCATCTTTGAAAGTTAGCAGGTGCATTACATAAACCAAAAGGCATACGTCTATAAGCAAAGTACCAAAAGGGAAAGTAAAAGTAGTCTTTGATTGATCCTTGGCTGACACAGGTATTTGAGAGAAACCAGAATAACCATCTAGAAAGCAAAAATGTGTATGTTTGGATAATCTTTATAGCATTTGATCAATAAAAGGTAAGGGGTAATGATCCTTTTTAGTGGCCTTATTTAATTTGCGGAAATCAATTACCATCCTATAACCTGTAATAATTCTTTGAGGAATCAATTCATCTTTATCATTAGGAACGACGGTAATACCTCCCTTCTTAGGGACACAATGGACAGGACTTACCCACTGACTATCATCAACGGGATAGATTATACCTGCCTCAAGAAGCTTGAGTATTTCCTTTCTTACCACTTCTTTCATTTTAGGATTCAGCCATCGTTGATGATCACGAACTGGTTTAGCATCTTCTTCCAAATTTATTTTATGTTGACATAGAGTGGGACTAATGTCCTTAAGATCATCAAGAGTATACCCAATAGAAGCACGGTGCTTCTTCAGAGTTTTCAATAATCTCCCTTCCTCATGCTCTGAAAGGTTAGCACTAATAATAATAGGATATATTTTTTCTCATCAAGATAAGCATATTTAAGAGTATCAGGAAATGGTTTAAGCTCAAACACGGGATCACCCTTGGGTGGAGGAGGATCCCTAGGATTTCAACAGGAAAATTGTGTTTCAGAATAGGTTCCTGTTTAAATAATACTTCATCTATTTCCCTTATTTCATTCATAAACATATCATTTTCATGGTCTAGCAAATATTGTTCTAAAGGATCACTAGGAGGTACAACAATAGAAGCAAGACCAATAATTTCATCCTTACTAGGTAATTATTCTTCATGGTGTTGTCTACTAAATTTAGAGAAATTAAATTCATGAGACATGTCGTCTAAACCGATAGTAACAACATCCTTTTTGCAATCTATCTTAGCATTAATAGTGTTTAAGAAGGGTCTACCAAATATAATGGGACAAAAGCTATCTTGTGGGGAACCAAGAACAAGAAAATCAGCAGGATATTTAGTTTTCCCACACAAGACTTCAACATCTCTAACAATTCCCATTGTTGAAATAGTATCTCTATTGGCAAGTTTAATGGTGACATCAATATCTTCTATCTCACCAGGTGCAATATCATGCAAAAAAAATTTGTATAAGGGGTAACGTATTGCACTAGCACTAGCACCCATATCACATAAGCCATGATAACAATGATCTCCTATTTTAACAGAAATAACATGCATGCCTACCACAGGTTTGTTTTTATCTTTAGCACAAGGTTTAGCAATTCTAGCAGTCTCATCAAGGAAATGAATAACATGCCCATCAATATTATCAGACAAGAGATCTTTAAAAATAGCAATATCGGGTTCAACTTTAATTTGCTCAGGAGGTGTATCAGTTTTAATATTGCTTTACAAACCACAGTTGAAACTTTAGCATGATCCTTTATCCTAACAGGAAAAGGTGGTTTCTCAACATAAGCGGTAGGAACAATAGGATCATTATAAGTGACAGTCTTTTCTTCAACTTTAATTGGTGCAACTACTTTTACTTCTATGGGAGGATGATATTTAAACCACTTCTCCTTTGGGAGATCAACATAAGTAGCAAAAGATTCACAGAAAGAAGCTACTATTGAGAGCCAAGTCCATATTTAGTGCTAAATTTATGGAAAACATCGGTATCCATAAAGGATTTAACACAATCAAACTTAGGTGTCATACCTGACTCCTTACCTTCGTCGAGGTCCCAATCTTCAGAGTTGCGTTTAATTCTTTCCAATAAATTCCAT
>NC_053023.1:187377271-187421822 GCF_003073215.2 Triticum urartu
TTTAGCATACTAAATTTTCCTTTCTCTAAAAGAACAATTTCATACACAATATGTACACAAAAGGAAAACCAAAAAACTCCAGTTCATGACAAGTATATAGTTTGGTAGATAGAAAGACTCTTATGACATGGATCATAAAATAATTTGTGGAAATATATGTATGTTTGTCCTTAAGTAGGTTAAACGTCTTTGCTCGGAGAAAATTAGAAGTACATAAGAAAAATTTCAAGGGTTCTACATTCAACGGCTGCAAAAACTTCAGGTAGTACATGATATACATGGCATAAGTTTCTTTCAGATTTATCACATACCCATAAATGCAAGCCAACCCAAACAGTGCCTTGCATGCATATACTGCAAGAGAGCATTAACCATGTGAGCGCATATAAATCAAGCTTGCCCGAACAAAACAGAAGGAAATCACTCGTAGAGAAATCAGATAACCATATGAAGTTATTAACTTCCACCTTCTCATCATTCAAATGCACCCTCTAGGAGCAGCAGTGGATAAACTGAATCGTTGCACGCTAGTAACTAAAATAACCCCACAAACTACAATAAAAAACTGAATCCATGATAAGAAAAATCTAAACTGAATACCTTGTAGACCATGCCACATATGCTCAAAATAGATAAACGGATCAACGTGACAGTAGGTTAATATATTAGGGCAAAAATGAAGTGGGTATATGGGGTAGAGCAATCAACGTGCTGGGTCAATAACTGCAGGGAGTCAATCGCGGAGGAGGCGGCTGACCGGTGAACATTTATGATATTTTCTAGGCCACAAAAAGTGTCTGGGACCAATTAAGTCATTCCCAAAAACAAATATGAGGCGAACCTGATGGATCATCACCCCAATTTTTGCCACCACGTTGTATGTGATCCCCTAATTCGAGTGTGGTGGATTGGTGCAGACATTCCTCCAAGCCAACAAAAACTGCATTCAGTTTCAGTAAGGAGATACATGATTAAAGGAGTATCAAACACCCACCTCTATGTTTCAAGTAGAGGAAACAATTCCTTGGAGCTAGTGGTGCGTAAAAAATATTTTCTATATATTATAACTTGTACATGATGTTTCCTGTCTCCAAACATTTATTGGCATGATCAACATAGCATAGCTATCAAGGATCAAGTATTTGCAATGTAAGCGGCAAAATTCCACGAAGCTACGAAGCATTCAGTGAATTTGCATTGATTCTGAAGAGATAGTGAATTTGAATTTCTGCAACCTGCCAAATTTAACTATTTAAGAATGAGGTCACAATCAAAAAAATGTTGTGCTGGTCAACCAAAAAGATTAATCATAGGATTGTGAGTCTATAGTGCAAAATTGGAAATAATAAGCAGTACACATCCCAATTTCAAATTCCTAGCAATGCTTTTCATGTAACATTTTCATAGAGTACATATGAGCCCATAAAGACATCTTACCATATGTCATGATTATTAACTATGAACAAGAAACTAAAACCAACCTTCTGACAAATACGGCATCGCCGCATTACAAACGATGGCCGAGCTAAAATTAAAAACATGAGAAAGTAAAAAATACATGTATGCTATTGGTAGTACCATCAATCCAGAACAAGATCATAATTTTTTTTCAAAAATATATATGGCCACAAAGAAAAAGAAAATGGTGAATGCTCTATAGAACACGAAACATATGCTCAAAATAAAGATCCGAGCTAACAAGAGATGGGCTGAATAGATCAAGGGAAAATCAGTTACACTCTTTGTTAGTGATATGGATATGTCTTAGTATATTGTTTTGTTAATTATTTGCAGGCCTATATATTTGCATGGAGTCCATGTCCGGCTTCTGACGGCATGTAAGTAGGCCAAATGAAATTGTCATGTGGAATGCAATGTATACAACTCACATGCATGCACATTGTATCCTTTCCCTTACCAGATTCTAAACTGGACTAAAGCATTAATAAGAATTCCTCTAGCTTACATTACTTTGGGCAATGGAGAGGGTTGTAGGTCGCTTCCTGTTGTATTCCATTATCTTCTCATCAGACACTTGGGCATCCCAATTTTGACCCCAATTCAGTTGTTCTCGCAGATTTTCACCTAGGGCATTTGCATCCCCATGATTAGGCGTGATTGTCAGGTCCTTAAATGGAGAACATTCTTCTGATCGTAATGGAGATGCAGGTGGATGATGATTATTCATCTGTGTGAAGGTAAATCCATGGGGAAGTGAAGAAATCAGTACACGCACATAATTGAGCATAAATACTCGCTCCTTATTGATGATGATTACTTATGAGAAAGGATATGGGTTTCCTTGGCGCTCCAATTGGTGAGGGATTTGTTGCAGAAAGAGCTCCATGGGCATGTCGTGGGAGGCATGGAGGGCCGTCGGCGACATGCGCGGGTAGGCGTGGAGCGGACGCGCGCTGGGGGCGGCCGGGCGCGGGGGCGCGCAAGGCGGCGTTTGGGACGGGGACTGGCGGGGGAGCAGGGGCGGCCGGACGGGCGCGGACGCCGGGGGAGGCCGGGCGCGGCGGGCACTGTGGGAGGAGTGTTGGCTGTGGTAGAGGAGCAAGCGCGGACGGGGAGCAGGGGCGACCGAGCGTGGAGCCAGGAGCGGGGCGGAGGGGCGGCTGGGCGCGTCGGATGCAGCGGGGCAGAGGAGGATTAAGCGGAGGGCGTGGGTTGCTGCGTGGAGGAAAGTTAGTGGTTTAACCGTACACTAACCGCGTGGTTGATGCTAAACATTAAACATTGAGATGATTTTGATCGTCAGATCTCTCCATTAGACGATTGAGATGTATTGGTTTTCCGCCCTCTCATGCTTTTATAGGGGTAGTAGATGCTTAATTTGCTTCTCATGTGTTGTCCCTTCTGTTGCCAGGACGAAATGCTTCTCGGAATTCTTAAAGAGGAAGACAATGGAGCCATGATGTTGTTGTGCAACAGGCTATGTTTTCTGTAATACCATTTGTCTTGGCTGTGTATCTTACTTTGTGTGTGCTGGGATACTCAAAAAGCTATCTCTGTAATTTAAATCTGTGTTATGTTGTCTGGCGTGTGTAACCTTATTTTGTGTGTGCTGGGATACTCAAAAAGATATCTGTCTAATTTAAATCTGTGTTATGTTGTATGGCGTGTGTAATCTTATTTTGTGTGTGCTGGGATATTCAAAAAGATATCTGTTTAATTTAAATCTGTGGTGTATTCTTCACTGAACTTTACTTGTAGTACAGTTTCAGGTCTAAAAAGGTTAAACGACCTAATAATACATAATGGATCGGACATGGGCTTTGGCCCAGTAAAATAAATGTGTATACAGTTTTATGGGCCGGCCTTAATGGGCTTGGCTTGCCATAAATTGTAGACCCACCAACTCTCGAAGCTCTAGCCATTAGAGAAGCCTTGGCACTGGCGGATGATCTATATTTGAGGCGGGTTGAAGTTGCATCGGATTGCAAAGTGGTCGTGGAAGACTTACAGAAGGACACTCTTGCGAGCTACGGTGCAATTGTACATGAAATAATAGCCCACTCTTCAGTTTTTGAGTTCTGTAATTTTAAACATGAGTCTAGGAGCTCCAATTATGAAGCTCACAACTTAGCGAGGCATGCATTATCTCTCGGTGGTGGCCGCCGTGTCTGGTTAGGCCATCCCGGGAACCTACCTTCCGTCCCTGTAAACATTGTGACGAATTAATAAAGCCTCGTGACGTTGCCTAAAAAAAAACTACCAATGCCACGTCAGATCTGGTGGCCACGTGGCTGATGCCACATCAGATCCTATGTGGATGAGGCACACATGTATTGACCAAAAAATTTGTCATTAAAAACTATGACCTATAATTTTTTGTCTTAAAAACTACAACCAAAACTTAGAAAAGGTCATGTTTGTTTGTTCTTGACGGCCAACTGTTGACCTACTCAGTTTGGTCAAAAAAAGGTCATACCTTGAAAACAACGACGATTTATTGACCAAAATGGTGGGTCACTATCGACCGTATTTCTTATAGTGAACAATTTTGGTAACAATACGTATAGAGGAAATTTTAATCCTAGGCCTTATCCTAGTAATCCCTATAATAATTATGGTAATTCCTACAACAATTCTTATGTAAATTATAATAAGATGCCCTCTGATTTTGAATCTGATATTAAAGAATTTATTACTTCGCAAAAGAATTTTAATGCTATGATTGAAGAAAAATTGCTTAAGATTGATGATTTGGCTAGGAACGTTGATAGAATTGCTCTTGATGTTAATTCTTTGAACCTTAGATCTATTCCACCTAAGCATGATATCAATGAGTCTCTCAAAGCCATGAGAATTTCCATTGATGAGTGCAAAGAAAGAACCGCTAGGATGCGTGCTAAGAAAGATGCCTTTATAAGAGCGTGTTCTTCTAGTTGCTACGAAAATAAAGGTGAAGATCTAAAAGTTATTGATGTGTTCCCTATTAAATCTTTGTTTTGCAATATGAATCTTGATAATGATGGGACTGAATATGATCCACATTTACCTAGAAGGCGTTCCAAGAATTCGAAATATGCTGATCTTGATGCTAAATTTGATAAAAGTGGGATTGAAGAAAGTAAAACCCTAGATGTTGCTAAACCCACTATTATGGATTTCAAGGAATTTAACTATGAAAATTGCTCTTTGATTGATTGTATTTCCTTGTTACAATCCGTACTAAATTCTCCTTATGCTTATAGTCAAAATAAAGCGTTTACTAAACATATCGTTGATGCCTTGATGCAATCTTATGAAGAAAAACTTGAATTGGAAGTTTCTATCCCTAGAAAACTTTATGATGAGTGGGAACCAACTATTAAAATTAAAATTAAAGATCATGAATGCTATGCTTTATGTGATTTGGGTGCTAGTGTTTCCACGATTCCAAAGACTTTGTGTGATTTGTTAGGTTTCCGTGATTTTGATGATTGCTCTCTAAACTTGCACCTTGCGGATTCCACTATTAAGAAACCTATGGGAAGAATTAATGATGTTCTTATTGTTGCAAATAGGAATTATGTGCGAATATATTTTATTTTTCTTGACATAAATTGCAATCCTTCATGTCCTATTATTCTTAGTAGACCTTTCCTTAGAACGATTGGTGCAAGTATTGATATGAAGGAAGGAAACATTATATTCCAATTTCCATTAAGGATAGGCATGGAACACTTTCCTAGAAAGAAAATTAAATTACCTTATGAATTTATTATGAGATGCACTTATGGATTTCCTACCAAAGATGACAATACCTAGATCTATTCTTGCTTGTTATGCCTAGCTAGGGCGTTAAACGGTAGCGCTTGTTGGAGGCAACCCAATTTTATTTTTATTCCTTACTTTTTGCTCCTGTTTAGTAATAAATAGTTTATCTAGCCTCTGTTTTGGTTGTGTTTTTTGTGTTTAATTAGTGTTTGTGCCAAGTAGAACCGTTGGGAAGACTTGGGGAAAGTCTTGCTGAACTTGCTGTAAAAAAACAGAAACTTTAGCGCTCACGAGAACTGCTGTCATTTTTATTTGGAGAGTGATATTTAGTTAATTCTTTTTGCAGATGATTAATAGATAAAGTCCTCACGTCCAGCAATTTATTTTGGAATTTTTGGGGTTCCAGATCTTGCGCTAGCTACAGATTACTGCAGACTATTCTGTTTTTGACAGATTCTGTTTTTCGTGTGTTGTTTGCTTATTTTGATGAATCTATGGCTAGTAAAATAGTTTATAAACCATAGAGAAGTTGGAATACATTAGGTATAACACCAATATAAATAAAGGATGAATTCATTACAGTACCTTGAAGTGGTCTTTTATTTTCTTTCGCTAACGGAACTCACGAGATTTTCTACTTTAAGTTTTGTGTTGTGAAGTTGTCAAGTTTTGGGTAAAGATTTGATGGATTATGGAACAAGGAGTGGCAAGAGCCTAAGCTTGGGGATGCCCATGAAACCCCCAAGATAATCTAAGGACATCTAAAATCCAAAGCTTGGGGATGCCCCGGAAGGCATCCCCTCTTTCGTCTACTTCTATCGGTAACTTTACTTGGAGCTATATTTTTATTTACCACATGATATGTGTTTTGTTTGGAGCGTCTTGTATGATTTGAGTCTTTGCTTGTTAGTTTACCACAATCATCCTTGCTGTACACACCTTTTGAGAGAGCCATACATGATTTGGAATTTGTTAGAATACTCTATGTGCTTCGCTTATATCTTTTGAGTTGTATAATTTTGCTCTAGTACTTCACTTAAATGTTTTAGAGCACGGAGGTGGATTTGTTTTATAGAAACTATTGATCTCTCATGCTTCACTTAGATTATTTTGAGAGTCTTAATAGCATGGTAATTTGCTTAAAATCTTAATATGCTTGGTATACAAGATTAATAATAAAACTTTCTTATGAGTGTGTTGAATACTATGATAAGTTTGATACTTGATAATTGTTTTGAGATATAGAGATGGTGATATTAAAGTCATGCTAGTTGAGTAGTTCTAAATTTGAGAAATACTTGTGTTGAAGCTTGTGATTCCCGTAGCATGCACGTGTGGTGAACCGTTATGTGATTCGGAGCATGATATATTTATTGATTGTCTTCCTTATGAGTGGCGGTCGGGAACGAGCGATGGTCTTTTCCTACCAATCTATCCCCCTAGGAGCATGCGCGTAATACTTTGCTTTGATAACTTGTAGATTTTTGCAATAAGTACATGAGTTTCTTATGACTAATGTTGAGTCCATGGATTATACGCACTCTCACCCTTCCACCTTTGCTAGCCTCTCTAACACCGCGCACCTTTCGCTGGTATCATACACCCACCATACACCTTCCTCAAAACAGCCACCATACCTACATACTATGGCATTTCCATAGCCATTCCGAGATATATTGCCATGCAACTTTCCACCGTTCCGTTTATTATGACACATCCCATCATTGTCATATTGCTTAGCATGATCATGTAGTTGACATCGTATTTGTGGCAAAGCTACCATTCATAATTCTTTCATACATGTCACTCATGCATCATTGCATATCCCGGTACACCGCCGGAGGCATTCACATAGAGTCATATTTTGTTCTAAGTATCGAGTTGTAAGAAAAATAAAAGTGTGATGATCATCATTATTAGAGCATTGTCCCAGTGAGGAAAGGATGATGGAGACTATGATTCCCCCACAAGTCGGGATGAGACTCCGGATGAAAAATAAATAAAAGAAGCCAAAGAAGCCCAAATAAAAAAAGAGAAAGAAAAGAGGCCATAAAAAAGAGAAAAGGCCCAAATTAAAAAAATGAGAGTAAAAGAGAGAAGGGACAATGTTACTATCCTTTTACCACACTTGTGCTTCAAAGTAGCACCATGATCTTCATAGTAGAGAGTCTCTCATGTTATCACTTTCATATACTAGTGGGAATCTTTCATTATGGAACTTGGCTTGTATATTTCAATGATGGGCTTCCTCAAATTGCCCTAGGTCTTCATGAGCAAGCAAGTTTGATGCACACCCACTTAGTTTTTTTAGCTTTCATATACTTATAGCTCTAGTGCATCCGTTGCATGGCAATCCCTACTCACTCACATTGATATCTATTGATGGGCATCTCCATAGCCCGTTGATACGCCTAGTTGATGTGAGACTATCTTCCCCTTTTTGTCTTCTTCACAACCGCCATTCTATTCCACCTATAGTGCTATATCCATGGCTCACGCTCATGTATTGCGTGAAAATTGAAAAAGTTTTGAGAATGTCAAAAGTATGAAACAATTGCTTGGCTTGTCATCGGGGTTGTGCATGATTTAAATATTTTGTGTGGTGAAGATAGAGCATAGCCAGACTATATGATTTTGTAGGGATAACTTTCTTTAGCCATGTTATTTTGAGAAGACATAATTGCTTTGTTAGTATGCTTGAAGTATTATTATTTTTATGTCAATATGAACTTTTGTCTTGAATCTTTCGGATCTGAATATTCATACCACAATTAAGAAGAATTACATTAAAATTATGCCAAGTAGCACTCCACATCAAAAATTCTGTTTTTATCATTTACCTACTCGAGGACGAGCAGGAATTAAGCTTGGGGATGCTTGATACGTCTCCAACGTATCTATAATTTTTGATTGCTCCATGCTATATTATCTACTGTTTTGGACATTATTGGGCTTTATTTTATATTATTTTTGGGACTAACCTATTAACCGGAGGCCCATCCCAGAATTGCTGTTTTTTGCCTGTTTTAGGGTTTCGAAGAAAAGGAATATCAAACGGAGTCCAAACGGAATGAAACCTTCGGGAACGTGATTTTTAGGAAGATTATGATCCGGGGGACTTGGACCCTACGTCACGAAAGAAAACAGGAGGGCACGAGGTAGGGGGCGCGCCCTCCACCCTCGTCGCCCCCCTGTTGCTCCACCGACGTACTCCTTCCTCCTATATATACCTACGTACCCCCAAACGATCAGATACGGAGCCAAAACCCTAATTCCACCACCGTAACTTTCTGTATCCACGAGATCCTATCTTGGGGTCTGTTCCGGAGCTCCGCCGAAGGGGGCATCGATCACGGAGGGCTTCTACACCAACACCATAGCCTCTCCGATGAAGTGTGAGTAGTTTACCTCAGACCTACAGGTCCATAGTTAGTAGCTAGATGGCTTCTTCTCTCTTTTTGGATCTCAATACAATGTTCCTCCCCTCTCTTGTGGAGATCTATTCGATGTAATCTTCTTTTTGCGGTGTGTTTGTTGAGATCGATGAATTCTGGGTTTATGATCAAGTCTATCTATGAATAATATTTGAATCTTCTCTGAATTCTTTTATGCATGATTGGTTATCTTTGCAAGTCTCTTCGAATTATCAGTTTGGTTTGGCCTACTAGATTGATCTTTCTTGCAATGGGAGAAGTGCTTAGCTTTGGGTTCAATCTTGCGGTGTCCTTTCTCGGTGACAGTAAGGGTAGCAAGGCACGTATTGTATTGTTGCCATCTAGGATAACAAGATGGGGTTTCTTCATATTGCATGAGTCTATCCCTCTACATCATGTCATCTTGCTTAAGGCGTTACTCTGTTTTTAACTTAATACTCTAGATGCATGCTGGATAGCGGTCGATGAGTGGAGTAATAGTAGTAGATACAGGCAGGAGTCGGTTTACTTGTCTCGGACGTGATGCCTATATACATGATCATACCTAGATATTCTCATAACTATGCTCAATTCTGTCAATTGCTCAACAGTAATTTGTTCACCCACCATAGAATACTTATGCTCTCGAGAGAAGCCACTAGTGAAACCTATGGCCCCGGGTCTATCTTTATCATATTAATCTCCTAATACTTAGTTATTTCCTTTGCTATTTACTTTGCCTTTATTTTACTTTGCATCTTTATCATAAAAATACCAAAAATATTATCTTATCATATCTATCAGATCTCACTCTCGTAAGTGGCCCTATAGGGATTGACAACCCCTATTTGCGTTGGTTGCGAGGATTTATTTGTTTTGTGCAGGTGCGAGGGACTCGCGCGTAGCCTCCTACTGGATTGATACCTTGGTTCTCAAAAACTGAGGGAAATACTTACGCTACTTTGCTGCATCATCCCTTCCTCTTCGGGGAAAACCAACGCAGTGCTAAAAGAGGTAGCAGCAGCCTATTCATAAGCATGGACAAAACCACACCAGGCTGAGCTCCAAAAAAATTCTCGGCATGGAACCGGAGCAGAACTATCCCCTGGAAGCTCGAGTTCTACCCCAGCAAGAACGGACCCATCCTCCGTGATTTCACACAGATAGGAAAGCGCCGGCAAAGCACACCGAGCCACCACGGCTTCCAAAATGGGTATAACAGTTGAAATAAGAGCACACATCCTGCTCACACGTAATGGAAGTCAAAAGGAAAAACTGAAAAATAACACGACCCCCGGGGCAGACCTGGAACAACGAGATTATCAGTACATCAACAGCCATGACAACATGCATAGACAAACAAATATACCTGAACCCACAAGTAATGCACACGCAATGGAAAAGGAGAGCAAACCTTCAGGAGCAGTAGCAGGCCACAGATTCAGAAACAAAGCAGTTTTCCCAACCTGCAAAACAAACATAGAAAAAACCATTAGAACACAACAAGTCACGGAGCACATCTATACTCCATCAAAGGTAGTAAACAAGTATAGAGCAACATGATGACACATCTACACTCCATCAAAGGTAGTAAACACGACAGCATTCTTCTTTTAACCAAAGGAAACAACATCACTCAGGATGCCAAAACACCATCCACTATATATATATATCAGCTTTTATCGCTGAGCAATCTAACCGTAGACATGAAAGAAGCGAAGGACCATCAATTAAGCTCACACACCGTGTTTTTTCAGGCAAAGTAACAGACAGAAGAAGTATAAACCTTCAGGGTCACTGCAGAGGCAGCAAGCAAGCAAAACGGACTAAGAACAACACTTTCTCAGACCTAATCTTTCGGGCTATCCCTAAGCAGCGCATCTCTTGATAATCTAGAAAAAGAGACAAAGAGGCAAAAGAGCAGCATATTACCAGAACGACGAAGCCGAACCAGAACAACAACGAGCAAACGAACACGGACGAACAGCCACAAACCTGAGAACAAAGCAAAACACAATTTGTACTCATATTAGTCGCCGACGAACAACACGAAGCATGCACAGATAACGGAACGCAAAAATGCCAAAGCAGAGCACATGATAGCAGGCAACCATCCTATCAAGCAGCACCCAAGCATTTCAACAAACACCTCAAAGGCATATGCCCACACAGAGGCAGAAGAGGCGAGCACTAACCTGGACAACAAGAATGGAATGACGCACGCTTGCACGCAAGAGCCAACGGGAAAAACCGGCAGCAAACTGCGCACCAATGAAGCAAACACAAACAAAGCTGGTCAGTAATCAAGAAAAAGGAGCGGCAGAAAGGAACAAGGAAAGGATAAGAGGATGAACCTCAAGCAACACCACCCATGGAGCAACGGGCGTCCATGGCGACAACCGCAGTGCAAGCTGTTTGAACTGGACGAACCTAGGCGAACAGGAGAAGACGCGGCGGTGTGGAAGCATGGACAAAAGCGAGCGGACGAAGCGAGCATGGAGAAAATGAGGGACAGAACAAGCGGGAAAGGGAAAACTGGAGACAAAATACCCCCCGGCCACAGCGATGGCACGGGCAACCCTCACAGAGACTCATGGGAACCCACCACACATGCATTGACACGCGGCCTGGCTTTCGGGCCCAGGGGTCCCAGAGCCCACCGTCATAGACTGCAATGAACTCACAGAGGGCACCCACCAGACTAGGCACCACCAATGCACACACTGGTCACGCATGCCCACGCGGCAGCGCACACACGTCCATCGCCCCCCCTCGCCCACGCGTGGGGCACACTAACAAGCCACCAGCGAGCGTACAAACGAACACATGCACAGGAATACACGAACGAGCAACAGAACGGTGGCCCCGTCCCAGCGCCCGCCCCACAGTCAGCGGCACGCGGCAGAGCACACGAGCGCCCGAGCAAATCCTGTCCAACCACCAATCTGGGCAGAGCAAGCACCCACCCTGCCCAGGCGCGGACAAATGGACGACGGGTCAAAGCAAACGCAGGCAAACACTCTAGCCCACTGGCGCGCGAGGCCAGCGAACGCGGGACCCAAGCAGCAGCCAGCAGCGCCGGCATGGAAGACGGTAATGGACGACATGGGGATAAAAGAAGCGGCAGTACAGCCCGGAAACGACGTGGCATGACACTGCCGTTCGCCCACGAGACAAGCGAGGCGAGACCGCTCGCCCACTCTCCATGCGCCGCTCGCCCATCCACTATCGACATGACCAAATCATGAGGTCAGCCATGGCAATCCAGACAAAACGAACAACGCGCACACGGGAAAGACATACCAAGAAGCCGACGCGCGGGACCATGCGGCAGGCAGGCCCACCTACAACCGCACCACCAGTGAGCGAGAGGGAAAACAAGGGGCAGCACAAAACCCGCGCCCACGCAGCAACCACGACGCGCGCTTCGCGTGCACGCGGCGCGACAGGAGCGGCTGCCCCGAGCACCGAAGAAACCAACACCCAGCCAATTCGACCCAGCGCCAGGCCCATGCGTCATCCCTGGCCAGGATCTACCGCACGGTTAAAACTACAGTGGTCAATTTCAGCGAAGATCCGACGGACAGGACACAAAAAAGACTCCATTGACCATGATCTAACGACCATCGAAGGAAGCGGTCTGGGGAGCCCTGTCCATGCGAGTTGCCCAGCCTCATTATTTTTTTAAATGTCATGTTGCCAATATGCTTAATTGGCATTGCATGAGGCTGGATAATACTATCTATAATACCCTCACTACAGGAAGAAAACTAGAAATACTACGGTGAAGGATTCAATACAAGTTGGGAGATCTCCTCCTGCCTCCAGCCCCCCTCATCCAATCCTAACCTAGTTGTCACAACCCTCTCCCCTATCACCTATAGGCCCTTTCCTGTCGTCGCTTCAGGTCGTTGTCGACCAAGGCCATGCAACAACCAAGGACGGCGATGGCGAGGAAACCTCTCCTGACTCCATTTTCCGTTGCCTTTGGTCTCAAGATGGTGTCCCGGTCGTTCCTCCAGTTACTGGTGGTAGTCATGGCTTCGGCCTCCTATGGTGGCACCCTAATTTGACCGACGATCGCAACTCATCCATCCACCTTATCCTCTAGGCCGTCACCGGACGGATCGAGGTTCTACCTGCCGATGGATCTGGTTTTCCAACACCTTCTTGGACGTTTATTGTTCGATGCCCTCTCGCCCCTCCCACTCGGTTGTCTCGGTCCAGATCCGGTCGACCCATTGCTGGATTGTGTATCCTACTCTGCACCCCACTCATTTATCACCTCGGCATCTTGCTCTCTGACACCGGAGATGGTCATTGTTCGTTCAGGACATGCACATTGCTCTCCCCAGTCCCTGTTGTCTACCACCTCCTTTGTCGCATTGATCCCTCCCTGTTGGGTCTCCCCTCTTATGCTCGAGTTGGTGGTGGCCGGTTAGGTTTTGTAGGGTGCTTGCTGTGTGGAGTCTCTATGGTTGCCTTCTCATGACTGACGCATTGCTTGTGCACGATCTTCTTCAGACGCTACTCAAAGAATTACAAGTTGAAGCACCTCCAACAACAAAATTGCTTGAGAAACGTATCTACCCCATAGAAATACATACCTACGACCTCCATATGGAGGTAGAAACACTTAACACAAAATCTCACAAAAACAAGATGGTTTGCGGACAACACTATAATAAATTTTGCAGCTAGAGGTGAATTAGTTGGCTAGTCCCATGGGATAAAGCATGCCGCCACTTGCATCCCTACCCATATCTCCTCTCTCTCCATATCTTCACCCTTCCCCTCCCCTTCATGCACAATGCAACAACTGCCCTAGAACTCCCCTCCCCCTTTCAACATTTGAAATAGATCTAGACATGTCATACTACACGTGCGTCAGTGAGGACATGGTCATGATGTTGCTTGATAACCCACAAGTATAGGGGTTCGCAACCGTTTTCGAGGGTAGAGTATTCAACCCAAATTTATTGATTCGACGCAAGGGGAGCCAAAGAATATTCACAAGTATTAGCAGCTAAGTTGTCAATTCAACCGCACCTGGAAACTTAATATCTGCAGCAAAGTGTTTAGTAGGAAAGTAATATGATAGTAGTGGTAACGATAGCAAAAGTAACGGTAGCAAAAGTAATGTTTTTGGTATTTTGTAGTGATGATAACAATAGCAACGGAAAAGTAAATAAGCGAAGAACAATATATGGAAAGCTCGTAGGCAATGGATCAGTGATGGAGAATTATGTCGGATGTGGTTCATCATGTAACATTCATAACATAGGGTGATACAGAACTAGCTCCAATTCATCAATGTAATGTAGGCATGTATTCCGAACATAGTCATACGTGCTTATGAAAAAGAACTTGCATGGCATCTTTTGTCCTACCCTCCTGTGGCAGCAGGGTCCTAATGGAAACTAAGGGATATTTAGGCCTCCTTTTAATAGAGTACTAGACCAAAGCATTAACACATAGTGAATACATGAACTCCTCAAACTACGGTCATCACCGGGAATGGTCCCGATTATTGTCACTTCGGGGTTGCCGGATCATAACACATAGTAGGTGACTATAGACTTGCAAGATAGGATCAAGAACTCACATATATTCATGAAAACATAATAGGTTCAGATCTGAAATCATGGCACTCGGGCCCTAGTGACAAGCATTAAGCATAGCAAAGTCATAGAAACATCAATCTCAGAACATAGTGGACACTACGGATCAAACCCTAACAAAACTAACTCGATTATATGATAAATCTCATCCAACTCATCACCGTCCAGCAAGCCTACGATGGTATTACTCACGCACAGCGGTGAGCATCATGAAATTGGTGATGGAGGATGGTTGATGATGACGACGGTGACGGATTCCCCTCTCCGAAGCCCCGAACGGACTCCAGATCAGCCCTCCCGAGAGAGTTTAGGGCTTGGCGGCGGCTCCGTATTGTAAAACACGATGAATCTTTTTTCTCTGATTTTTTTCTCCCCGAACACGAATATAGGGAGTTGGAGTTGAGGTCGGTGGAGCTCCAGGGGGCCCACGAGGCAGGGGGCGCGCCCCCACCCTCATGGCTAGGGTGTGGGCCCCCTGGCCTTGATTCTTTGCCAGTATTTTTTATTATTTCCAAAAATAATCTCTGTGGAGTTTCAAGTCATTCCGAGAACTTTTTTTTCTGCACATAAATAACATGATGGCAATTATGCTGAAAACAGCGTCAGTCCGGGTTAGTTCCATTCAAATCATGCAAATTAGAGTCCAAAACAAGGGCAAAAGTGTTTGGAAAAGTAGATACGACGGAGACGTATCAACTCCCCCAAGCTTAAACCTTTGCTTGTCCTCAAGCAATTCAGTTGATAAACTGAAAGTGATAAAGAAAAACTTTTGCAAACTCTGTTTTCTCTTGTTGTTGTAAATATGTAAAGCCAACATTTAAGTTTTCAGCAAAGATTATGAACTAACCATATTCCCAATAACATTTAGGTCTCAACTTTACTCATATCAATGGCATAATCAACTAGCGAGCGATAATAATAAATCTCAGATGACAACACTTTCTCAAAACAATCATGATATGATATAACAAGATGGTATCTCGCTAGCCCTTTCCGAGACCGCAAAACATAAATGCAGAGCACCTTTAAAGATCAAGGACTGACTAGACATTGTAATTCATGGTAAAAGAGATCCAGTCAAGTCATACTCAATGTAAACTAACAGTAATGAATGCAAATGACAGTGGTGCTCTCCAACTGGTGCTTTTTAATAAGAGGGTGATGACTCAACATAAAAGTAAATAGATAGGCCCTTCGCAGAGGGAAGCAGGGATTTGTGGAGGTGCCAGAGCTCGATTTTGAAATAGATATGAATAATATTTTGAGTGGCATACTATCATTGTCAACATAACAACCAAGAGATGGCGATATCTTCCATGCTACACACATTATAGGCGGTTCCCAAACAGAATGGTAAGGTTTATACTCCCCCTCCACCAACAAGCATCAATCCATGGCTTGCTCGAAACAATGAGTTCCTCCAACTAACAACAGTCCCGAGGGAGTTTTGTTTGCAGTTATTTTGATTTGATTTGCATAAAGCATGGGACTGGGCATCCCGGTGACCAGCCATCTTCTCGTGAGTGAGGAGCGAAGTCCACTCCTCTTGAGAATAACCCGCCTAACATGGAAGATACAGACAACCCTAGTTGATACATGGGCTATTCGAGCATACAAAACAGAATGTTTATTTGAAGGTTTAGAGATTGGCACATACAAATTTACTTGGAACGACAGGTAGATACCGTATATAGGTAGGTGTCGGTGTCAAAACCGGCGGATCTCGGGTGGGGGGTCCCGAACTGTGCGTCTAAGGCGGATGGTAACAGGAGGCAGGGGACACGATGTTTACCTAGGTTCGGGCCCTCTCGATGGAGGTAAAACCCTACGTCCTGCTTGATTGATCTTGATGATATGAGTATTACAAGAGTTGATCTACCACGAGATCGTAGAGGCTAAACCCTAGAAGCTAGCCTATGGTATGATTGTCTGTTGTTCTACGGACTAAACCCTCCGGTTTATATAGACACTGGAGGGGGCTAGGGTTACACAGAGTCGGTTACAAGGGAGGAGATCTACATATCCGTATTGCCAAACTTGCCTTCCACGCCAAGGAAAGTCCCATCCGGACATGGGATGAAGTCTTCAATCTTGTATCTTCATAGTCCAACAGTCCGACCAAAGGATATAGTCCGGTTGTCCAGAGACCCCCCTAATCCAGGACTCCCTCAGTAGCCCCTGAACCAGACTTCAATGACGATGAGTCCGGCGCGCAGTTTTGTCTTCGGCATTGCAAGGCGGGTTCCTCCTCCGAATACTCCATAGAAGATTTTGAACACAAGGATAGTGTCCGGCTCTGCAAAACAAGTTCCACATACCACCGTAGAGAGAATAATATTTCCACCAATCTAATCTGCTGACACGTTTGACAGCATGACATCATGCCACGGCCCTGTCATTATCCGAACCATTTTTTCTCAACCAGCTACTGCACACATCGCGAGGTGGTTTTCTTGGCACGTCTTGTCGAAGCAGAGATCGTGTCCCCTTATCACGGGATTCTCATCAATACGGACGTGGGTAACCCAACCGTGTCATCAATTACGACGCTTGGGGAATAAGCGATTTTATCAGGCATGTGGGGAGGCGCGTCGCCTCTTCCACCCATTTTACCCACGCCTTTTACCTCCTTGCTTATCCATTCTTACGCACTCAAGCTCCAGCGCCCAAGTTCGCGTCTTTCTTCTCAAACCACTCCAAACATGTCCGGAGCAGGAGGCAAGTGGATGGTCTCCTCCGTCACGGAGGAGCACATCGCAAAGTTACGGGAAGCCGGATATCTGGCCGCGGATATCGGGCACCGGCTGCCAGATGCGGGGCAGATCATCCCTATGCCCGAACCCCATGAGAGGGTTATTTTTCTTACCCACTTCGTCCGCGGACTGGGATTTTCCCTCCACCCATTTGTCCGTGGGCTCATGTTCTACTACGGGCTGGACTTCCATGATCTGGCCCCCAATTTCATCCTCAACATCTCGGTGTTTATCGTCGTGTGCGAGGCCTTCCTCCGCATCAAGCCCCACTTCGGCTTGTGGCTGAAGACCTTCAACGTGAAACCGAAGGTGGTGGTAGGCCAGCGAGCGGAGTGCGGAGGCGCCATGGTGGGAAAAATGCCCAACGTTACCTGGCTCGAAGGCTCCTATGTGGAGACCGTGAAGGGGTGGCAATCGGGGTGGTTCTACATCACCGAGCCGCGCGACACCAACTGGGTGGCGGCCCCCAAATTTCGATCCGGAATCCCCACGCGGCTCACCTCCTGGAAAGAGAAGGGCCTATCTTGGGGTTCTCCGGTAGAGCTGACTGGACTCCAAACCTGCATCAGGAACATGATGAGTAAGAAAATCAAGCTCGTCAACGTGGTCCAGGTCATGCTCTTCCGCCGGATCCTCCCGTGTCAATGACAGGCATTAAATTTGTGGGAGTTCGACCCGGCCAAGCACCAGACGCTGCGAGAGCTCTTTGACACGACGCACAAGGACGTCTGGAAGGTGTTGTTCAAGGGCGCCGAGGTACCTCCTCCCCTTACCGAGGACCGCGGACTCAGCGCAAAGCGCAATGCCAATCCGGTAAGTTTTCATATCTCACGGGATATTTATTTGCCCCAGTTTAATCATATGCGGGATCTAAGCTTCCACGCCATTAACAGGACTGGGTAAAGACAGTGGAGCAGCTTGATTGCCCAGCCCCCCTACCTGAAGATCCCGCAGATGCTCTCCTAACGGAGATGCTGGCTCCGGCACCTTACGAGGTGCCGACGAAGAAGACCAAGAAGAAGGCCCCGGGGACCCGAAAGGGTCTTCGGCGCAAGGTTATATCGGACTCATCGTCCGATGACTCCGACGCGCACTCCTCCCACGAAAACAAGGAGGATGAGGAGGAAAGTTCTCCCCCCCAGCCGAGGGAGACAAGAAAAGGAAGGCCGACCCAACCGGGGAGTCCGAAGGGTCCAAGAAGGGAAGGACCCTCCTTCCGGACTGCTCCACGACGGCCGCCTACAGCGGCGACGAGTGGTTACCCAGGGAGAAGCCCCTGGCGAAGTCGTAAGTATCCGGACACCATAGTAATTCATGGTATGTTTTATTGCATTGTTTCTCATTACGCCGCATATGATTATGTAGTCTGTCCCGAGCTCATCTCGACATAGATTCGTCGGACGGTTCATTGGACTCGTCGGATATGAATAGTGATTCACTTCCGACCGCCTCCACCCCTTGCCCTACGGACAACGTCGAGGTGTTGTCCCAAAAGGCACCAAGCTGAGGGGAGGTAGTCCTGGGGGCGCCTCGAGGCAACCTTTCGGACCCTAGGCGCAAAGGGAGCAAGACTCCCACGGGCTCCAAATTTGGCCCCCAGCCGAATACTGCCCCGGAACCTTCGGTGGTTCCCGGACTCTGATCAGGTGTATCCCCTTGGTGTTAGGTCGGCTTTGTGGATCTGCCTGTTGTACGCCCCTCTTGGCGTGTACATTGGGTGTTCATGGTGCAGTGATTGTCTTGGCTATGTTCCGTGTTTACTCTAGGTTTTGGAGGTTTGTGTTCTTTCTTTTCGTGTTCGTCTGTTCCATCGTTTTTCTATCGATACGAGCCACCCTACTTCCGGTGTATATATTTATGTGTGTGTGTGTCTGTGCTCGTTTATTTTTCGGCGAAGCGTTCTTAGGTCTGTGTCTGCTTAAGCGGGTGTGTCTATTTGCCGGCGCTTTGTGTCGCGCAGCTCTTTATTAGAGTTCGCTGTTTAATTCTGAGTGGGATGTCTCGATTTCGCAATATAAGTGATGGATTTTTTATCCGAGATGTATCTTGAGATAAGGTCCGGCGCTTCTCATTTCTTGTTTGATTGCTTTAATCTTTGATGTTTTTCGAATGAGGGTTTTGTTGGGGCTGATCATCGCAGCAGTCGGGAAGGGACAGCTGCGTATAATTGTAGAGGCGCGCTACCATGGGTGGCTCTGGTGAGTTCTGGGTAGTACTTATGCTCGTGATGTGGTGCTACTGAAGGTGTAGCGTTGTGTGGCGTCGGTCGTGCCCTGTTGTCGCCGGTACAGTGCGTTTTTGGGTGTATCTTTGCGCTGTACGCGGACTCGTCGGGATGCGTTTGCAGACTGGCGCTTCGGTATCCTCTCTCGTTTTGGGTGCTCTTGCTCTCTCTCTCTTCGCTCTCGCGCTCGGTTATTCCTCTCTGCGCTATACGATGTCGTTATATGATTTTGTGCTAGCGTTCCTGGATTTGGGTTTGTATCTTTGGAGGGAGCGGGGGCTCGGCGTACGTCATTTTGTGTATGTGGTCCTGTATTATATTGATATAGTTAGTTCGTCATTGTCGGGGTATTTGAAGAGTTTTGCCGTAGGATCCATCGTGCCGAATGATTTGAGGCTGGCCTCTTTTCAGTTGTGGATTCGCTTTGTGTTGTGTCTGACCGCTCCTTGTGAGATGACGGCTGATGCCTCCGAGGAAGTCGGCGTTAGAGATCATAGAGATCTTGTTTCCTCGGAGTCGCACTGCCGGTTTTGTCAGCTCAGTGTAATTTTGGTAACCTTGTTTATAGTAGAGTGCATGGCGGGCGGGTAGGCGGGTGTTTTGGCCTGCGGTTGTATTGCGTTAGGTCCTTTTGAACAGGAGTGGTTCTGGAGCACGGGCTTCGTCTCTGTGTTTCTAAAGATACTACTTTCGCTGTGAGACAAGTATGTGCTGGCGCCTTTGCTTGGTCTATGTATCGTCATTTGAGTGCGCGAGCTTGCGAAGGGCGCGTTCGATAAGGGTCGCACATGATTTTAGTTCGTTGCGGCAGGGGAGTTTCTGCTCTGTTTAACAAGTGCTGGATTTCTGATTAGTCCGCGCCACTGCTTCTTCTTGGCTCCTTTATCTCTTGTCGGCCTTGACGACTTGAATTATGTGTCGGTGGTTTTATTATGTGGATGCCGCGGCGGTAGGCTTTGTGTGTGATGCCAGCGGTGCCCTCGTGTGAAGTGGTACTTTCTTGCAAGTTTTCCGCTTCTCGGACGCGTTCGGGAAGACTCTCAGCGAAGTGGTTTCGCTCTCCTTGACTCTCCTGTTTTTATTCTTGGGATCGTGATGTGCGTCGGCGGTCGAGTCTTCTTGTTCTAGTGTGCTCTTCTTCCTTCTGTCGCGCCTACTACTGATTTGGTTCGACGGCAGCGTGGCCTTAGCGATTGAGCTAGTTGGGGTATCGTTTTTCTCGATTCTTTTGTTCATTGTTGTAATGTCCCTGTCTCTTTTCCTGGTGATATCCTGTCTGTTTATTTCCTTTTCTTGCTTTCTTCTGTGTAGTTTGTACTTGAAGCCATTGTGTTTTATTTTTTGCTATAGTGGTAATATTATAAGACAACTATTTCGTTCTTTTTGCTTGGTGGGAGCTTTTGCTTGTATAGTGTTTATTTCTTTTTTTTATTGGGGGAGTGGGACCTATTAAATTGTTTGAAGTGCTTTTTGCTGTATGTTGAATTTACAGCGCCCTGATTGCGTTGTTTCTCGTGTTTTTTGTGCTCGAGATTCAGTTAGTGGCTACACTTCTTATTTTCGCTCGGTCGTGCAGTGAAGCCTTTTGTTATGTGATGGTGCCGAGTCTTGCGCCCGCTCGGTCTGCTCCTCTTTGTTTGGCTAACTATGATTGTCGTCTGTTCTTGACGCTTTTTGATAATGTTTGTCCCCTCATGACTTGGATATTGTGCTTGTTGCTCATGCTTGTTAGTATGGTTTTATTTCCTTTGGTGCCAAACTGTATTGAGTTGTTTGCTGGTGAGTATGATGGGTTTGTCCTTTGTGATGTTGTTGCTTGATTTACTGTCGATGTGTTGACATCAATGCTTCCTCTCTCTCGTCTCTGTCTGTTTTCTATGTGATCCGCTCTCTCTCTCCTCTGCAGTTCTGCGCTCGGTTGTCTCTTGTTGGTCGCTCCATCTTTTGCTGCCTTCTTGTTTTAGCGGAATCTGCTTGTGTTCTCCATCGTTAACCCAAGTTTTCCGGATGAGTCCTCTTCCTATTCGTATCCTGTCTACCTAGTTAAGTTGTTGTATGTGCATCTACTTCAATACTTCTGTTTGTTGTCCGTAGCTCATGTATACCCCAGCTGTTTATCTTCCTGCTCTCGCGCGCGTTATTTCAGGGTGGACTCAGATCCTACTCCCCGTATGGCTGGTCGGATGCCCCCGTTCATGCTTTATGCAATTCATATTATTGCACTCCTGGCCCTCTCGTTTTCTTGGCGATGTGTTGGTTTTCGGGTAGCTGGATTGTGCTTGTTGGTGTGGGGAGTCTCTCCCTTATCTTCTGCTCTGCGCAATCTGCTCGTTTTTGATGGCAGATATCTCTGGCATCTCTTGTGTTCGTGACAATGGAAAGTTATCGCTCAAGATACAGTTCTTTTCTCTAGTGCGAACAGGGCTTGGCCTCTCTCCTTGCTTGCCTGGGGGGTCCTAATCCAATTTATTTTAGTGTCATACTTATTAATCCTAGTGGGGGGCAATTTTGATTCATCCTTTTTTTATTTGGGGTTGATATTGAGTTGTCTCTTTTTCTGATTCATGTTTAGCTCGTCTCTCTGTCTTAGGTGCCGCGTTGGTTTATTGTTTTGCCATCTGCCGTCTCAAAGGGTGCATGTACTGCTGTTTATTATGATGTCTCTCTCGCATTCTGCTAGCGGATTTATTATTCTGACTTCGCTAGTTGTTGATGCTATTGATATGAGTAATTGTGAGACCTGAGAATTATTGCAAATGTGGTTAGTTATGATCTATGCTGAAAACTTGAATGCTGGCTTGACATAGTTACAACAACAAGAGCAAACAGAGTTTGTAAAAGTTTTTCTTTCTTTCTTTCAGTTTGTCAACTGAATTGCTTGAGGACAAGCAAGGGTTTAAGCTTGGGGGAGTTGATACGTCTCTGTCGTATCTACTTTTCCAAACACTTTTGCCCTTGTTTTGGACTCTAACTTGTATGATTTGAATGGAACTAACCCGGACTGACGCTGTTTTCAGCAGAATTGCCATGGTGTTGTTTTATGTGCAGAAAACAAATATTCTCGGAATGACCTGAAACTCACGGAACATCTTAGAAATAATAAAAAATCCTCGCCAAAGATGAAGACCAGGGGGCCCACACCCTTCTCACGAGGGTGGGGGGCGCGGCCCCTCTACTCGTGGGCCTCGGAGTACTTATATTGCTTCGGGAGAAATAGTGGGATATGCGTTTTAGTCGGAGCGAGCGCCTAACTCTCGGGGGCTGATCTGGAGTCCGTTCGGTGGGCGGGAGAGGGGTTTATCATTGTCTCTATTCACCTCTCATCACCTTTCTTGTAGATGCGTTGGGTATCCATGTAGGTTGCTGGGTGATGGTTGGATGTGATTTCTCATGTATCCGGTTGTTTTTTAGGGATTGTTCCTGTATTTCCATTTATCTCTCCTGCTTGATGTGTTATGCTTACTGACTTGTGGGCCGAGGTGTTTTTTCATGTTTCAGTTGAATTTATGTTTTTCATGATATGTGGTTTTGATCTATTTGTTTTAGTCACTCTCTTGTGTCTCTCGCTCGTTATCGCGCGTACTCCCTTGTATGCCCGGTTTGGGAGTTATGTATTCACTTGTCTATGCTTTGTTCCGGTTCTCTATTCGGCCGCTCTCTCTCTCTGTTCTCCTGGCCGCTGCAGGAGGTGGCAGATGTCTGCCAGTTTTTCCTAGAGTTGACTTTACTGTACTGCCTATTACTTGATGATGGAGGCTTTCTGTGTCACCTTGTTATGACTGTTTACTGATGACCGATGGTTTTATTCTGATCGTGCCTACGGGTTTCTTATGGTTCCGCTTATTTCTTTTTGTGTCTGTGTCTCTAATACCACTTCCTTTGCTGTCTTTACTTTTTCGCGTCGCTTCATTCTTGCTCTAAACACTGTCTGCTGCAGTACTAAGTTCCAGGTGTGGTTGATTGACGCTGTATATTGCTTTCTTTGGTCCTCTCTGCTCGCTCTCTTGCGCTTCTACTTACCTCCGACACGTGCGTCTCAATTGTGGCTCTCTCTCTTCGGCGTCGTTTGCGCGCTCTCTCTTTATTTGACGCTCTCGGTCCCTATATCTGTTAGGATCTGAAGGCTCGCGCTCTCTCTCTCATCGAGGCGCCGGTAGGTATGCCTCTGTCTGCTTTGATTACTTTGTTTGAGAGTTGGCCAATTTCACCGGCGGAGCTTTCTCTCGTCCTTGTGCTGGTCACCGGTCCTCTCGGACTGTGTCGCCGAGCGGACCTCTGCTTACCCTGCTGTGTTCATCCTGTGGGACGCGGATCCCGTTTGGACGAGATGGGAGGAGTGGAGCGCGTGCCTGCTCAGATCGTAAATGTTGGATTTTGTGGTGGTGAGTTACTTGCCGGGTGCATCATTGGTTGCTCCTCTAGCGATTTCCACTCGGTACTCGTGCTGACTCCTCACTCCGTCGGCGTAGGCGTGTATGGCGCGCTGAGGGCTGCTGCGCAATGATCTTGTAGTCAGATTAGCGCATGGTGCGCCGTCGCCAGTGATTGTGCTGGCATGTCCCGGCGTCGCTGAAGCATTTGGGGTCTGATTGCTCAAGAGGTTCAGTCGCAGAGGGCGTGAGAGGGAGGGCCGCTGCCAATCATGCGTGGGCCCTTGACCTTCGTAGTGGTCTGCGTACGTCCCGTGTTGTGGCTAATTGGAACACTTACTGGTATGTTTTCTTGGGGGGAGGGTTCTCTCTCTGTTTCTAAGGATCATTTTTGACTGCGTAAGCGTATCTGGTGAGCTTTCATTTTTCGAACGGGCTGACTTGACGCTTATTTGTGTGTGTGAAGGTGTTTCAGGTTAGCAACGAAAGCTATATTTTTGATTTTGTGCTGTATAGGTATGAGATGTTGATGACCGTGTGCGCATGATTATCTCCTCACTGTCGCTTGATGTTATTACATCATTCGGGTTTGTCCGAGTCGGCTTTTGTGTTATTCTTCTCTGTATAATTTCTGTGCGGCTGGGACCTTTCTGCTCTGGCGTGCTAAATGAGCTCCTCGAGTAGCGCATCTTGGTTTTATGGGATGTATCTACTCTATCCAGCCGTGCGTTCTTTACGTTTTCCGCTGATCTCTCACCAGGTCATCCGTCCCTTCATTTGGCCATGTTCGCATTGCCGGGGTGCGGTGCCTGCGGGCTCTGTGTCTTTGTTGTTGCTCTTGAGTGATCTATTTTAGGTACGTTGTGGCATCTTGTGTGGATGCGAGAGTTGTCGGGTCGCTTTGTGTCTGTCGTGCTTGAGCTTGCATGTGTGTTTGAGAGAGTGTGTGAGGGTTCTATTTTGCTGCTCTATGTGGTTGATGTTTGCTCTGGTTATTGTGGTTTTATGTTTTTCGTGAGTGGGCAAGGGTTTTTTTGGGGGATTATTTCGCTTTGATGTCCGTTGCTTGGGAGATATTTGTTGTATTCTGTTTGATATTTCAGTTTGTCGCTATTGCTAGTTGATGTTATTGTTTGGCTTGTAGTAGCGGTCTCTTTGTTCTTGGATTTCTGATCGTGAGTTATGTTCTCATGTTTTTTGTATGACATTTTGATTTGATTGTTTGTGGATTGGATATGACCTGGGTTTCGCTGGGGTGTGATGTCTTTTTGTTATTATGATATGTGCCGAGACGTAATTTTTGGTTATTATGTGACTTATGTCATTTATTGTTTGCGCGCATTCGCTGGTTTTTCGGTATTAGTGTGACGAGTTCATTTGCGGCTATGGCACCTTTTTCTTTAATTTAAATATTACCTCTGTGCGGCGTTTATAAATCTGAGAGTTGGACCAGCTCGTCCGGTCTGTTGCCACCACGTGATGCTCATAACGGGACTTGGGTGTGCGGGGTTCAATTGTCTTGTTTATACTCTCTCGCGCCTCTCTCTCTCCCTATCGGGAGCAACTCTCTTATCCATTTGTGTCAACGGATGCGGTATGGGAGTTGCCCTTGAGGGAGGTCGGCGTGCTTTGGCTAGCGACAGCACTACTTAACCTTGGGTGTGCATGTTGGGTGTGAGCTTTAGTGCTTTTTTTTCACTGACTTTGCGTCCCTTATTTTTTTCCATGCGCTGTGAGGCCCGTATGTGTTCATTTTGCTGGATTCGTTGTGCTAATTATCTTGGGCCAGGCCCTAGGTGATTCGGTGTGTGTGTGTCGGTGTGACGGGTGGTTTATTTTGGTATTAGTTGGTTTTGTTCGGACCCTTGTTCTCAGGTTGGGCGATATGAAGGCAATGGTGATTCAGTGGATGTGAGCGGTAAAGGGCGCTGTTGCAAGAGTGTGTGTTAATCTATCGTGTCCGTCTACATTATGGAGAGTGCGTTGCATACGGTATCCGATCGATCCTATACTTAATATGGCCTAATATGTATCGTCTGTGTAGCGTGTTATATTTGTTTTTTGAGCAGGCCGATCTCGTGCGTTTGGTGGTTTTGTGCTAATTGATGGAGAGTGTTTTTTAAGATGGTACTCTGTGAGTCCTGTCTGTGACAACACCGTGATATCGTAGCTCATGGGTACTGCTTGTACGGTGGATAGGTGGGTGTCGAGGTTGTTCGAGTCTGTGTATGGTCATTTGGTTGTTCTTGTCTCTCTGCGTGATTGGTGGTGTTCTGCGGTTCTGTTGTAGTAGTTGTAATATAGGATCTGTGCGTTGTTTCGTTCATGTAGAGTTATACTCTCTATATCTGCTTTCTGTTAATCTCGTTTGTGTTCTTGCTCTGAGGTAGCTTACTTGCGTGTTATTGTGGCTTTATTTCATGTTACTTGCTGCGTGTCATGCAGATTATGTAGTGTGCTGTGATTTGAGATCTGGAGTGTGCGTCATTGTCGGAGTACGTGTATGGTGCTGAGGTATGCATAGAAGTGGTGTCGCGCGGCGTTTGGCTCAATTGGTTTGTGAGCTATAGACACTTCGATTGTTAGATGCTGATGCTGGTGTGTGCCTGTCTGTAGGTTCTTGGGTGGTCTACCTTCGTTCGACTTTGCTGGGTACGAAGTGTTGCTTGACTTTTCACAAGTATCGCTGGGATCATGTTGATGATAGCTGAAGCTCGTGATGTGATCCTTTGTACATCGACTTGTGTCTATCCTTTTTTAACGTGGTGTTGTCTCTATCTGTAGACGCGTGTCACCAGATTGTTTCACGAAGTTATTGTACATCGTGTAATGTGTATGATGGGCTTTATGCGGGGAGTGTTGCGGTTTGTCTCTGACCTGGAGGTTTGATGGCCGCTATACTGCCTAGGCATGGATTATTTAAGGATCGTCTAGCTCGAGCTTGTAAGGGAGTATTGTTAGTACCCGCTTCCGTGTATTGCCGCTCGGAACAGGCGCGATATTGGGGATAGGGGTATTTGTTTGGTGTTCTCCATACTCTTGCTTCTAAAGGGGCAGCTGATAGGGGATAGTGTGAATAGAGGGCGTGGTCTTGGGTGTTGTCTCTGGCGCTGTGTAGATACTCGATTCATGTCTCTGCACGACGTGCCCCTCTCGCAATATGGTGCGCCGGTGGTTCTTGTTGTACATGGTCTCTTTGGTTTTCTGATCTCCTCTCTGATTAGTGTTCGGCGTAGCCTATGTGCTTCCTTGTTGGGTCTGGTCTTACACTCATGCCCGAAGGGGTTATCTTCGAAGGATGTGTTTAAGGTCGCTGAAATGGAGAAAACTGGTATATTTGGGATAATACTTCTCTTCCCTGGGTGCTTTATATCGGCTACTTGCTGGTCGAGCGGGCCGTTGCAAGTCTTAGCCCTGTTGTCCGCTGCCGATTGTGATGCCTCTATGGGTTATTTTTCGGTTTGATTCGTAATTTATTGTTGTTTTTTTTATCTGCAGAAGACAGTGTCTGTAGTTTGGAGTTTCTCATAGGCAATCAGTCTGCGCTGGATCATAGAATTTGGGGACTGAGGAGGGGCGGTGGTGGTGGCTAGTTTGTGGCGAGCTGGTCTGATTGTTTGGGTTCCCAGGGTCGGCTTGATGCCCATTGCAGTGCTAGTGCCTTCCCTGACTGTTTTCCGTGTTGCAGTTTACGTGCTGCGTTGTGGTTTGAGCTCGTGTTGCTTGTTGGTGTTTGGAGCTCTGGTTGATGTCATTCACTGCTGATCTGGTGGTGTTGCTCGCCTTATTTTTTCTGCTTTGATGTTCTATAGTCTGTCGC
Source organism: Triticum urartu (assembly GCF_003073215.2). Taxonomy (NCBI): domain Eukaryota; kingdom Viridiplantae; phylum Streptophyta; class Magnoliopsida; order Poales; family Poaceae; genus Triticum; species Triticum urartu. The sequence goes on from NC_053023.1 coordinate 187,404,681, forward strand.
GAGGCTCGGTGGATCGTTTTGCTTCATTTCTTCCTGCGGAGTCGCGTTCTGTTGTTTCCGGGAATTTAGCATGTACTGTTTTTTTTTGAACCCCCTTTTTGATTCTTTAGGGAGGTCCTAAGGTACTTCCTTTTTGTTTGGCTTGCGCTTTGCACTATAGTTCTTGTTAATGTTCGAGGCTTTTGCATTACTTTTCTTTCTGCTTGTCTAGTCGCGTCTTTCTCCCCGGGCCAAGTTCTTCCATCGAGCTATCCGCCTGTTAAGTCTGTGCTTTTGGATTATACGTTCTCCATGTCTGCTTCGAATTGAGATCTCGCAAGTGGTTTTCTTCTTGTCCGTGTCATATATGACTGAGTTGAACATCCTCGATTCCACCCTTTGCGATGTGACTGTACGGGTTTTCTATTCAATGGTTTGCCTTGTTGATTCGGAGCTTGTTGGTGTGTGTGTTCCAGGTCTGTTCAATGGTCCAGCTTTCTATTTTTAAATTCTTACTTTTTTTCTGTTCCGTGAGTTAGAGTGCTCCGCGCTGGCACTCGATTGCTTTCCCCTTACCTCATCTCTGTTGTGTTTCTTTTATTGTTAAGGCAGACTATTAGAAAAGAAGGTGAGGTTATGTGGGTGGCATTGTGGCTTTCTCGCGGACGAGTCCGTCAATCTGCCGCCTATTTTTGGGCCCTTTGTTATTGCAGCCCTGCCGCCTTAGCTAAAGCGTTTCAGGCCTTTAGCCGATCTTTCTTCGTCGCGTACATCAACGCAACTTCTCTGCTCCGTCCAGTTGCGGTGGATATACATCTGCGCTTGGATCGACTGCTGCGGTCTTCCCTGTTCGAGTGCTGGCCGGTAAACTGGGTCCCCTCCTGTCCGTTGCCGGCGCTCGTTATTTGTTTCCCTACGGTGGCAGGTGCCCATCGTCCTCTTCTGTTCCGGCTCCGAGCTCCGAACGGGCCATTCGGAGCATATTGTCGGAGCACCGGCGAGTCAGTCGCGCCACGGACTCGCTCTGCGCGCTCTTTGCAGCCGACTTGTTGGAGTGTGTCGGGCCGTCTCTCGCACTCGCCTTGCTCCGTGCGCGACGGTCTCGTTGGGGCTGCATTGCTGTCCGGTCTCCGCTGCTTGGTGGTCTGCGTGGCGCGCCGTTCTTGCCTCCTCGTCGTGCGTTCGGTCGCGTTCCTTTCGTCGGGACGGTCGAATCTTCTAGCTGCTACTCTCCCTTTGGTTGCTCTCGCTGCTCGCCAGAGGTGGCTCAGCTGCTTGACAACGTTCTGCCTGCGCGCGCAACTTCGTCGCTCATTCGCGTCCCTTGTAGCCTCGGGTTTGGTCACCGTGCTTCTCTCGACTTTGGCGCTCTCTGCGCTCTGTTTTCTGCTTTTTTCGCGGAAGTCTGGTATGTTCTACTTTATTTGTGGCCGCTTGTGTTCTTTGCCGTTTGCCACCTCGATTTTCCCGTAGCTGGTGTGGGTGTCCTTCGCTCGACCTTGTTGTGGATTGTCTCGCGGTTTACCGCTGGGGCTTTTGCCATTGTTGGACCAGCCAAACTTTTCTGAATATTGCCCCCGTTGCTGTGTTATGTTGGACATGGATTTGCCTTCGCGCATGGCAGTTCCCCTCCTGTGCGCTCGGATTTGGGACCAGCAGATGTGTTCGCGCTGAGCCCTGGAGCCACCAGTTCCCTCTGTCGCGCATTTGTACGTTCGTCACAGACGGCGAGTACCGTTTACATCTCGTGCTACCAAATTCCCCCCCCCGTCGTGAGTTTTGTATACCCGCTGCATCCGTTCACCGAATGCACACTTGGAAGTTTCCGACGCAGTGACGCTGGTTGATGGGTGTTCCTTGGAGGTTGTTTCTTGATGTTTGCGTGCTGTTTCGGTACATCTTGTCTGCGATCCGATTAATGTTTTTTTACGCCGTGACTATAGGGTGAACTGGCTGCGGGGTCGTTTCTTCTTTGTGTGTGTTGCTTTTGCTTCTTATCTTCTTGTCTCTATAGCCCCGCGTTTCGGTTAGTTCTTGAGCCGGCTTGTTGAGTGGCATTCTTGTTTCGTTATATTGCGTCTGCGGCCACTTCTTGCCTACCCGAATTCGCCATCTTTATTGTCTTCACATTCGGTATTATTTTTCCGCTTGTCTGTGTGCCAGCATTTATTGTCTTCTGCGGCTAGCTCTGTAACGTCGGTGTAAGATTTTTCTGGTTGTTTGATTCATTTTAAGTGACTGTGGGGATTATCGGGATGGTGTCTTTTTGTTTTTCGGTTTCCTGGGGCCGTTATTGCTATTGTACTGCGGTGGTTCTCCTTTGCTATGCTGTGTGTTGTTATGCGAACGTTTATCTGCATGAATCTGCGTGTGCGGAGGCTGCCGTGCTAATAAATGTGGGTGTTGTGGTCTACGTGCGTGGTCTCTCTGGCTTTGGTGCCACTGTTCGATTGACGTTGGCTTTTGTTCGCACTTGGCCGCCTTTTAACTTGATGCTTCTACTTATTGGCATCATGCATGTTTTATGCTTGTGGTTTCCATTGTGTTTGCTTTTTCGGGTGCTGCGTTGTCGTGTGTCGTTAATGGGCTGCTCGGTTTTCTGGGGATCGTTCTACTTGTTGGTTCTTCTTCATGGCTCTTCTTTTTCGCTGAGCTGGTGATTTTTCGCTTGGGCATGCTGCGGTCATCATTGGGTCTCCATTACTACTTTTGATATTACTATTGTTCGCATACGCTCGACATTTGGTGTCTCTTTGTGTGTGCTTCGCGGATACCTGTCTAGATTGTGTGTCTATAGAAAAAGTTAGATTCCATGCCTCTGCGCGTGTTGCGATATAGCGTTACTTGTGTGCTCCCCTCGCCCTTGTTTGGCTTCATTGTTAGACGATTTTTCTTATCTCTGTCTAAGAGATTTGCTGTTCAGGTTGCCGTTGGCCAGGTTGTTCCTATTGATAAAGGGATGGGTTTATTGGATGTTATTTTCTATTATCTTTTATATTATCTATGCAGATGATAACTGTTTTTTAAGTGTTTCTGCTTATGGAATTTGATAGTTAGATCGGCGCGGAATCCTAATCATGATGTGCTGCGTGATTTTTTGTTATGCTACTGGTCGTGCACTCTGAGTTTCTGTCTAGCGTGTATGTGGTGTTCTTTCGACGATTTTGCTCGCTCGTTAATCTAAGCACTCATGGGTTTGTGGGTGTGGGCCCTTATCCGGTGATGATACTTGCAGTTTATGTTTGGATAATTTTTTGCGATGTGGCACTGCATTGGCGTATTCTCTTTTGATTAAGAGATGATCTATAACTCTGATATCTACTTATTGAGGCGGCTCCGCCCTGAGATCTCTATTTAGTTGAGTGACTGTCCCCCGATCGTGTGTTCGTAATGTTTTGCTTTCCTTCCCCCTTGATGTCGGCGGCCCCTGATAATGTGTGCACCTCCAGGGTCATTCATGAAGATTATGCAACTTACCGCTGTTGATTCGTTGTGTAGCCTTTAGTATGTGTTGCTCCTACAGGGATCGCTCTCTCTCGGGGTCGGGAGGTTCTTTGATTGGGTTGTACTATTTCACGTATCTGTCCAGCGTTATGCTTGTGTGTGCTTGGCGGGATTTCCGAGTTCTTGTATCGGGGTGCGGGTGTGGAGTTATTTGATGGTGTATGCGTACTTGTCCTTTACCAGAGGAACACTAGTTGGTGTCTACCAAACGTCACAACGTAACTGGGTGATTATAAAGGGCTCTACAGGTGTCTCTACTTGTTGGGTTGGCGTATTTCGAGATTAGGATTTGTCACTCCGATTGTCGGAGAGGTATCTCTGGGCCCTCTCGGTAATGCACATCACTTAAGCCTTGCAAGCATTGCAACTAATGAGTTAGTTGCGGGATGATGTATTACAGACGAGTAAAGAGACTTGCCGTAACGAGATTGAACTAGGTATTGAGATACCGACGATCGAATCTCGGGCAAGTAACATACCGATGACAAAGGGAACAACGTATGTTGTTATGCGGTCTGACGATAATCGTGATCTTTCTAGAATATGTGGGAGTACTGAGCATTTCGGAGTTTTCCGTTTGGGTATAAATGGTATTATGTGTTAGAGTTTGTCGGGTCATACTGATGCCTTATCGTTCCGATAAGATCTTGCCAAGCTTCGAATAGTTGTTATGGTGCATTTCTTACTTGCTATTGGTGTTTCACGATATGGTTGGTTCTCATGGGCTTGGCTTACTTTGCGTTCGTGTGATACGGTTGCGTGGTGTTTTCTAGGTACAGGTATCTAGCTCGCTCGCTGATTTCTGGCCTTCTCGAGGAGACGCGGTTGAGTGGGATCGCAGGTTTTCATTGATTCGCTCTCTTTTTGCTTGACAGTGTGTTCTTGAATGGATGTTTTTGCCGGCATCTCTTTGTGAGAGTTGGGTTGTACGAGCGGGTTTGGTTGTTCTCTCTGTTTTTTGTGTGTCCGGGATTGTTAGATCTGTCGCTGATGTCGTCATTGAGGCATGTTGTCTAGTTGCTTGGATTGCTAGTGTGTGATGTAATTGCTGTTTCATGTTGTAGCTTGGTAGGGCGCGTGTAAGCCTTTATCTTTGCTATTCTGTGAGTTCTATTCAGGTGAGATATCGTGTATGTTGTAATGATATCCACCTTGCTATGCGCTCGAAATGCGATTGTGCCCCGATCATGAATTCATCACGTGATTGGGATAGATCGCATCTTGGGCGCTACAAGTTGGTATCAGAGCCTTACCGACCTTAGGAGCCCTTGATTGATCGAACCGCTGCCGTTGTTGAGTCTAGAAGAAAACTATTTTGAGTCTAGTTATATATCGGAGAGTAGGAATTATTTTTACTCCTATCCCCTTCGTCGCTCTGGTGAGGACTCCTGACGTAGATGTTTTGACTTCACTCTCCTCTTTTTCACTCAATTTTTTAGGATCACGCGGGTATTGTTGGATCGTTGCGATATCATTGTGACGGATTCTGTCTTGGTGCCTCCTGACATTTAGGGGTTGTGGCAGTGTCCCGGGGAGTTGAGCTCCAAGGTGTTTTGTCACAGTGCTTATCATTTCAGTTCCGGAATACCAGAGTTCGCCGATCGAAAACGCTTCTATACTCTTTGTGGTGAGAGTAGTTTGACGACCCAGTACTGGGGAGAGCGATCAGATGTATTGCCACATAGTATATCGGATGTTTTTGAAGTCTGAGGTACACAGATTTCCGAGGTTTTTGGTTATGTGTGTGATAGCGGACCTCGCCTCTCGCCTCGCTGCTAGGCGCTGGTTTCGTGTGTTTATTGTCTCCCTGTCTCTCCCAAACGTGCATAACCAGAAGTTCGGAAGGGTTGCCATTACTGGTGCGTTAGTGGGACTTTTCTGTGGAAAGGGAAGTTGTGAGTGCCTAGGTGTATTTCGCTGCGCACGCTTGCTCGCTCTCGCCACTTTCCCGGTTCGCGGCTTGTGGTTCGCTGTCCCGCGTTGGTTTCTCCCAGTTTGGTCCCGTCTGCCTGTTCTCGCGCTCTTGTCTATGCTGAGTTCCGTGGTTGGGACTAGGGTGTGAGCGTATGTTTGTGCATGCGGTTTCATGTTGGTATTGTGCTTAGAGCCTGGGGGCCCCCCCTCCTACTTTTCGGCGATTTTCGCTGGGTCTTGTTATTTTGTCTATCTCTTAGCCGATCCGTATTGTTGTGTTTGGTGGTGGGGTCTGGTCGAGTTGTGTCAGTGTTGATTCCTTTTTTTCCTAGCGGGATGGAGTAGGACTCCTCCTAGCGCCTTCTCTTCCGATTCTCGTTCTGTGGGCTCTGATCCCTTATCTGCTCCTCCTGTGGTCCGGTTTTATTAGACTTAGATTCTTTCGCGGCGTGTTCTGGTAGAGTGGCATCTCGCTCCTCAGATTACACATTCCTTGTATTCTCTGTGAGTATCTCTTACTGTTTGTGTTCACTCCCGTCGCTGTGTCGCTCTCTTGTGGTGCTCTTCGCCTGTTCCCCGTTTTTCTCTTCGGAGATATCGTCTTTTATTATGTTTCTTTTAATTGTGTGCGTCTCTTCAGTTTTTATTCATGTCTGTACGGTAGTCCTTGTGAGTTTGTGGGGCGTGAGGGAGTCCAAAAGTCTCCGTTGTTTTTTCGTTTGTTCTTCTTTGCATCAGATCGTCACACTGCCGTCGTGTCGGATTTGGTCAGGCTGTCGCGGATGTTGATCTATATCCTTCGTCTGTCCTTTTCGCTTATTGTTTCGCTGTACTTTGTTAGTCGCCGGCGCGTCTTTAGTTAATTGTCCATTCCCGAGGTTTTCGGCGGTGTTGATATCTTCCGAATATGGCGGTCATTTCATTCGTTCAGTTATTTGTGGTATTACTGTGCTATTCAGCATTTAATATCGGTGTTTTCTTGTGTAGTCATCTGTAGTTCTCGAGCAGGGGCTTTTGCGATAGATGTTGGATCGTGGGCGGGTGTTGATCTGTTGTTTGCCTTTGGTCGTATGAAGAGGAAGTTCCGAGCGATTACTTCCTTCTCGTTTGTGTGTTGGAGGTTGAAACGACTTGTCAGTAGGAGACGGTGGGAGGTCGTGTGCGGGTGGCTGGGTTGTCGTCGACAACACTGCTCCCTTCGTTGTCTTGCATCACATGATTTGCGTTTGAAGTTGTCGTTGGTAGTAGCCCTATTGTGCATAGAATTTGGTTTTGAAATTCTGACGAACCAACTAGTTGTTTCACAGCTAGTTATTTATGTTGAATTTTATGATGCACGAGTTGAACACAGTTGAGTGCTGAGGCGTATAGTCATACTGCGGGGGGCTGGCCTACGCTGTCATACTTTAGGTTTCTTGACAGGGCTGGGCGAGCTGCGAGGGCGATATTTGCGGTGCTTGGCGTAGAGGACGATGGGGTCGAGTGGGGAGACAACCTTCGCGTTTGACGCGTTTGCCGTGGTCCGTTATTACGGTTATGCCCACCTCCGTGAGCCCGTTTTCGACCGTTAGGAGGATCCGGTGGTTGCTCCCCGAGTGCTTTGCACCAGGTGGCTTGCGACGTGGTTTGACGAGCTACGCTCGTTTCTCTCCAACTTTCGCTGTAGAATCCGGAGCTCCATGCTTTATCGAGCGTGTGCGGTTCCGGTTTTCGTACGTTTTTATGGTTTAAACCTGCGTGTCTATTTGACAAACTATCGTTGTGGTTTTGTGCGTAGGTGAGATTGTTCTTGCTTAAGCCGTAGCGCCACGTAAACTTGAACACAAGTAGGCCGTCAATGACGTCTAACTTGTTGTTTGCAGGGCATGTTGTGATAGTGATGTTGTTCCTTATGCGCTCGTTATAATGCTTCGTGATGATGGTTTCGTGCGTCTGCGTGCCTCATGTTTGTAAGAGTGGGTTATCCCGTCAGCGACGGCCCGTTCTGAGCGGACGCTGGTGTCATGTGTGGTTTTGGCTCGTGCGCTCTTGCTGGTTTCGTCCATTGTGCATTGAGTTCGATCTCCAAGCCTCGCCCGCGTATGATGTACTCGCGACTCACGTATTTCTCGTTTTCTAACTTCCAGCCAGTTTGGCTCACGGTTCTGTTGCCTTCCCATGAACACGTCAATTCGTGTGTGCTCGTGCCGTGGCTGAGCATAGCCGCCTTCGTCGATGCTGCTGGCAGCGATGCCGCTATTCGTGTGTTTTATGTCGCCGACCGCCATGTACACGCGCCTGCGGTTCTCGTGGTGTGTCACGCGCGCGTCGCGCTCGCCGCCTATGTATAGTGGCCGATTTTTCTTCTTGCCCATGTTCGCGTTCGTAACTGTATGCTACCGGTGGTGCGCTCTCGATACTACGGAGTGTGAGCTTGCGCCTTAGACTCCGCGTTGTGTGACTTTCTGTGTGGGTGCATTGGATTCGATGCACGAGCCAGCACTCGAAGAGCTGAGGTGTTATTGTCGACCGATGTGGGCAGGTCTCGGTGTCTGTGTCGGACTTCTATATGCGTGGTGATTGTGGCTATGTGATGTTTTATGCGTTTTATGCTCTTATCTTGCTTTGATGTGACGGGCCCGAGTCAGTAGTCGGGTAAATAGATTGTTTTCGCTGCCACTTCTCTATCGCAGAAGTGTTCTCCTTGGAGACCCTGGATCCGCTTCGCGTAAAGTTCTTCGTTGGTGGTTCCTTCTCGCTGTTAGGTTTGCTGGATGCCCGTGTTTATTTGCACGTATCGGAGGACTCTTGTGGCTTGATGGTAGAGGGTGTCAGTTGTGATCGCTTTCGTGCCCTTGTCCAGTCCGGTTTTCATCGCAGTTTCAAGTTCCGCTTTAATCTCTGGTGTGTGCGCACGCGGCTTGACGCTCTGCGACCCGGGGAGGCGTGGACGTACGGATGGGCATAGGTTATACTTGACGGGCGCGGGGCTGGTAGTTAGCCGAGTTGTGAGTGCCCGCGTCGAAACGACTCAGTGAGCGGGAAGGTGCGGGGTTCCTAGTTCGCTGCGGTCGGCGTGATCATATTTAGTATGTGGATGGTTGCCGTTCGACATCTGAGGTGTTACCACTTAGAAACTACGTCGCGCATGCTCTGTGTGATCGAGGTTATGCGTTTAGTTTTGATTTTGGCCGCGCTCACGTAATACTGTGATGTGAGGGTTAGTGTGTATATCTAGAGTGGGAGCTTCTTTGTCTCTCCGTGGTTGATATTCGTGCATTAAGTTTATGAAGAGATTGTACCTAATTGCCTGTGTTGGCCTTGGGTTTGATGTGTTGCTTGTACGGATAGCTCGGCTGTGCTGTTGTTCCTGTTGGATTTGTTAATGCGTTCTTGAGAGCTTAAGGTTGAAGAGTCTGGAATGGTAACACGTGTGCTGCTGCGAGTGGAGCTTCGGGTAGTTTGTGCGGTTGGAATTTTATCCTAATGCGCGTGCAAGCCCAAGATTTCGTCTGTGGCAGGCGAAGCCTAGTAATGGCACTGTATTGATAGTATGACAACCTCATCCCGTCCTTAGTATGGCCCGTCTGCCTCTGAGGTTCCAGCTAAGGGGGGTATTCATTTTTTGTGGCGTATAGGGGCACTTCCTGCGTAGCGAGTATATCTGGTGGGGTCGATGCTGTCCGCGGCGGTGCCAGGCTGATGTAAGGGCACGCGGGATGTTCGGTACGTTTTTTCGTGGCGAAATTACAGGCCCTTTTCGGTGTGTCCCTGATTTAGTGGAGCGCATCTTATTTTGGCGTTATAGTAAGCGGATTTCGTCTTGAGTCGTGCGGCAGCAGTCGGAAAGCCCTATGATTGTCTCCTCGAACGTAGCTTTCAGCTCCACTCCAGTTGCTGTCTCTCTAGATGCATGTCATGTCTCGTAGTTGAGCACGCTTTCATCATAGGCGGGGACTTAACGACGTTACGCTTTGAGACGGTTGTGGAGCCAGGTCTTTGAGGACTGTGTTGGATCTCACGCGGGGCGCTTGGAGTGAATCGTTTAAGTAAGGCAAGAAGTGCCTCGCGTAGTATTTTGAGCGCATCTGAGCTGGTCGAGTTAACGATGTTTCCGGGTTATATATGACTTGCGATGATGTGCGAGTCTGCCATTTCGGAGCGCAGTGTCTGTCAGATGTACGCATACTACAAATGATCTGAATGAGGTAGAGTTGTGGCTGTGGTAGGGATGGCGAGCGATGGGGTAGTTCATAAAGTCACTTATTATTGGAGTTAATTTCTAGATATGCGTCTCGGGGATTGGTACGGGGCCATGTCTCTCTCCATCATGCCCACAAGTACAGAGCTTTCGTGGGAGCATGACCCGGCGTCGTAATCGAGTGCAGGGGGCAGCAGGCAGTTCTAGCCTGGCGCATGATCTCAAGACTCATCCTTGAGGCCTGCGCTCGTTCGGACGGCACGGCTCTCGAAGTAGGCGGTGGGAGAGCTCGTCTGGATATGGCCGTTCGACAGTCATCCATGGTTTGAAGGTGCGTCAACTTGTTTTAGTGACGTGTGTCCTTAGTTGTGAATGCATGCAGTTCAACTATGCGCACAACTGAGTTTCCAATTTTAATTGAGATGCGGCAAGGGTTAGACGATTTGATGGCTTGATATCTATCGCGCTCTCTCTCTCGCAGACAGTTCAAGAAGGACAACAAACAAGTTGGTTGCTTCAGGAGAAGCAAACCTGGAATAGCCTGAAAAGTGCTTCTATTGCGCAGACTGGTCACTGGAAGCGGAACTGCCCCAAGTATTGCGGATAAGAAGGATGGCAAGGTGAACAAAGGTATATGTGATATACATGTTATTGATGTGTACCTTACTAATGCTCGCAGTAGCACCTGGGTATTTGATACTGGTTCTGTTGCTAATATTTGCAACTCGAAACAGGGACTACGATTAAGCGAAGATTGGTAAGGACGAGGTGACGATGCGCGTGGGAAACGGTTCCAAAGTCGATGTGATCGCGAGTCGGCACGCTACCTCTACATCTACCTTCGGGATTAGTATTAGACCTAAATAATTGTTATTTGGTGCCAGCGTTAAGCATGAACATTATATCTGGATCTTGTTTGATGCGAGACGGTTATTCATTTAAATCAGAGAATAATGGTTGTTCTATTTATATGAGTAATATCTTTTATGGTCATGCACCCTTGAAAGAGTGGTCTATTTTTATTGAATCTCGATAGTAGTGACACACATATTCATAATGTTGAAGCCAAAAGATGCAGAGTTGATAATGATAGTGCAACTTATTTGTGGCACTGCCGTTTAGGTCATATTGGTGTAAAGCGCATGAAGAAACTCCTGATGGACTTTTGGAATCACTTGATTATGAATCACTTGGTACTTGCGAACCGTGCCTCATGGGCAAGATGACTAAAACGCCGTTCTCCGGTACTATGGAGAGAGCAACAGATTTGTTGGAAATCATACATACAGATGTATGTGGTCCGATGAATATTGAGGCTCGTGGCGGATATCGTTATTTTCTCACCTTCACAGATGATTTAAGCAGATATGGGTATATCTACTTAATGAAACATAAGTCTGAAACGTTTGAAAAGTTCAAAGAATTTCAGAGTGAAGTTGAAAATCATCGTAACAAGAAAATAAAGTTTCTACGATCTGATCGTGGAGGAGAATATTTGAGTTACGAGTTTGGTGTACATTTGAAACAATTGGAATAGTTTCGCAACTCACGCCACCCGGAACACCACAGCGTAATGGTGTGTCCGAACGTCGTAATCGTACTTTACTAGATATGGTGCGATCTATGATGTCTCTTACTGATTTACCGCTATCGTTTTGGGGATACGCTCTAGAGACGGCCGCATTCACGTTAAATAGGGCACCATCAAAATCCGTTGAGACGACGCCTTATGAACTATGGTTTGGCAAGAAACCAAAGTTGTCGTTTCTGAAAGTTTGGGGCTGCGATGCTTATGTGAAAAAGCTTCAACCTGATAAGCTCGAACCCAAATCGGAGAAATGTGTCTTCATAGGATATCCAAAGGAAACTATTGGATACACCTTCTATCACAGATCCGAAGGCAAGACTTTTGTTGCTAAATTCGGAAACTTTCTAGAGAAGGAGTTTCTCTCGAAAGAAGTGAGTGGGAGGAAAGTAGAACTTGACGAGGTAACTGTACCTGCTCCCTTACTGGAAAGTAGTACATCATAGAAAACTGTTCTAGTGACACCTACACCAGTTAGTGAGGAAGCTAATGATAATGATCATGAAACTTCAGATCAAGATACCGCTGAACCTCGTAGATCAACCAGAGTGAGATCCGTGCCAGAGTGGTACGGTAATCCTGTTCTGGAGGTCATGCTACTAGATCATGATGAACCTACGAACTATGAAGAAGCGATGGTGAGCCCAGATTCCGCAAAGTGGCTTGAAGCCATGAAATCTGAGATGGGATCCATGTATGAGAACAAAGTATGGACTTTGGTTGACTTTCCCAATGATCGGCAAGCAATTGAGAATAAATGGATCTTCAAGAAGAAGACTGACGCTGACGGTAATATTACTGTCTACAAAGCTCGACTTGTCGTGAAAGGTTTTCGGCAAGTTCAAGGGATTGACTACGATGAGACCTTCTCGCCCGTAGCGATGCTTAAGTCTGTCCGAATCATGTTAGCAATTGCCGCATTTTATGATTATGAAATTTGGCAAATGGATGTCAAAACTGCATTCCTGAATGGATTTCTGGAAGAAGAGTTGTATATGATGCAACCAGAAGGTTTTGTCGATCCAAAAGGAGCTAACAAAGTGTGCAAGCTCCAGCGATCCATTTATGGACTGGTGCAAGCCTCTCGGAGTTGGAATAAACGCTTTGATAGTGTGATCAAAGCATTTGGTTTTATACAGACTTTCGGAGAAGCCTGTATTTACAAGAAAGTGAGTGGGAGCTCTGTAGCATTTTTGATATTATATGTGGATGACATATTACTAATTGGAAATGATATAGAATTTCTGGATAGCATAAAGGGATACTTGAATAAGAGTTTTTCAATGAAAGACCTCGGTGAAGCTGCTTACATATTAGGCATAAAGATCTATAGAGATAGATCAAGACGCTTAATTGGACTTCCACAAACAACATACCTTGACAAAATTTTGAAGAAGTTCAAAATGGATCAAGCAAAGAAAGGATTCTTGCCTGTGTTACAAGGTGTGAAGTTGAGTAAGACTCAATGCCCGACCACTGCAGAAGATAGAGAGAATATGAAAGATGTTCCCTATGCATCAGCCATAGGATCTATCATGTATGCAATGCTGTGTACCAGACCCGATGTGTGCCTTGCTATAAGTCTAGCAGGGAGGTACCAAAGTAATCTAGGAGTGGATCACTGGACAGCGGTCAAGAACATCCTGAAATACCTGAAAAGGACTAAGGATATGTTTCTCGTATATGGAGGTGACAAAGAGCTCATCGTAAAAGGTTACGTTGATGCAAGCTTTGACACTGATCCGGACGATTCTAAATCGCAAACCGGATACGTGTTTACATTAAACGGTGGAGCTGTCAGTTGGTGCAGTTCTAAACAAAGCGTCGTAGCGGGATCTACATGTGAAGCGGAGTACATAGCTGCTTCGGAAGCAGCGAACGAAGGAGTCTGGATGAAGGAGTTCATATCCGATCTAGGTGTCATACCTAGTGCATCTGGTCCAATGAAAATCTTTTGTGACAATACTGGTGCAATTGCCTTGGCAAAGGAATCCAGATTTCACAAGAGAACCAAGCACATCAAGAGACGCTTCAATTCCATCCGGGATCTAGTCCAGGTGGGAGACATAGAGATTTGCAAGATACATACGGATCTGAATGTTGCAAACCCGTTGACTAAGCCTCTTCCACGAGCAAAACATGATCAGCACCAAGGCACCATGGGTGTTAGAATCATTACGGTGTAATCTAGATTATTGACTCTAGTGCAAGTGGGAGACTGAAGGACATATGCCCTAGAGGCAATAATAAAGTTATTATTTATTTCCTTATAATCATGATAAATGTTTATTATTCATGCTAGAATTGTATTAACCGGAAACATAATACATGTGTGAATACATAGACAAAGTGTCACTAGTATGCCTCTACTTGACTAGCTCGTTAATCAAAGATGGTTATGTTTCCTAACCATGAACAATGAGTTGTTATTTGATTAATGGGATCACATCATTAAGAGAATGATCTGATTGACATGACCCATTCCATTAGCTTAGCACCCGATCGTTTAGTATGTTGCTATTGCTTTCTTCATGACTTATACATGTTCCTGTAACTATGAGATTATGCAACTCCCGTTTACCGGAGGAACACTTTGGGTACTACCAAACGTCACAACGTAACTGGGTGATTATAAAGGAGTACTACAGGTGTCTCCAAAGGTACATGTTGGGTTGGCGTATTTCGAGATTAGGTTTTGTCACTCCGATTATCGGAGAGGTATATCTGGCCCTCTCGGTAATGCACATCACATAAGCCTTGCAAGCATTGCAACTAATGAGTTAGTTGCGGGATGATGTATTACAGAACGAGTAAAGAGACTTGCCGGTAACGAGATTGAACTAGGTATTGGATACCGACGATCGAATCTCGGGCAAGTAACATACCGATGACAAAGGGAACAACGTATGTTGTTATGCGGTCTGACCGATAAAGATCTTCGTAGAATATGTAGGAGCCAATATGGGCATCCAGGTCCCGCTATTGGTTATTGACCGGAGACGTGTCTCGGTCATGTCTACATTGTTCTCGAACCCGTAGGGTCCGCACGCTTAAGGTTACGATGACAGTTGTATTATGAGTTTATGCATTTTGATGTACCGAAGGTTGTTCGGAGTCCCGGATGTGATCACGGACATGACGAGGAGTCTCGAAATGGTCGAGACATAAAGATTGATATATTGGAAGCCTATATTTGGACATCGGAAGTGTTCCGGGTGAAATCGGGATTTTACCGGAGTACCGGGAGGTTACCGGAACCCCCCGGGAGCCATATGGGCCTTAATGGGCTTTAGTGGAAAGGAGAAAGGGGCAGCCCAAGGTGGCCGCGCGCCTCCCCCCTCCCCTAGTCCTATTAGGACTAGGAGAGGTGGCCGGCCCCCCTCTCTCTCTTTCCCCCTCGGGGAATCCTAGTCCAACTAGGATTGGGGGGGGGGAGTCCTACTCCCGGGAGGAGTAGGACTCCTCCTGCGCCCTCCTCCTGGCCGGCGGCCCCCTCCCCCTTGGCTCCTTTATATACTGAGGTAGAGGCACCCCAGAAACACACAAGTTGATCCACGTGATCTATTCCTTAGCCGTGTGCGGTGCCCCCAGCCACCATATTCCTCGATAATACTGTAGCGGAGTTTAGGCGAAGCCCTGCTGCTGTAGTGCATCAAGATCGTCACCACGCCGTCGTGCTGACGGAACTCTTCCCCGACACTTTGCTGGATCGGAGTCCGGGGATCGTCATCGAGCTGAACGTGTGCTCGAACTCGGAGGCGCCGTAGTTTCGGTGCTTGATCGGTTGGATCGTGAAGACGTACGATTACTTCCTCTACGTTGTGTCAACGCTTCCGCAGTCGGTCTGCGTGGGTACGTAGACAACACTCTCCCCTCTCGTTGCTATGCATCACCATGATCTTGCGTGTGCATAGGAATTTTTTTGAAATTACTACGAAACCCAACAGTGGTATCAAAGCCTAGGTTATTTATGTTGATTTTATATGCACGAGTAGAACACAAGTGAGTTGTGGGCGATATAAGTCATACTGCCTACCAGCATGTCATACTTTGGTTCGGCGGCATTGTTGGACGAGACGACCCGGACCAACCTTACGCGTACGCTTACGCGAGACCGGTTCCCCCGACGTGCTTTGCACACAGGTGGCTTGCGGGCAACTGTCTCTCCAACTTTAGTTGAACCGAGTATGGCTACGCCCGGTCCTTGCGAAGGTTAAAACGGAGTCTATTTGACAAACTATCGTTGTGGTTTTGATGCGTAGGTGAGATTGGTTCTTGCTTAAGCCCGTAGCAGCCACGTAAAACTTGCAACAACAAAGTAGAGGATGTCTAACTTGTTTTTGCAGGGCATGTTGTGATGTGATATGGTCAAGACATGATGATGAATTTTATTGTATGAGATGATCATGTTTTGTAACCGAGTTATCGGCAACTGGCAGGAGCCTTATGGTTGTCGTTTTATTGTATGCAATGAAATCGCGATGTAATGCTTTACTTTATTACTAAACGGTAGTGATAGTCGTGGAAGCATAAGCTTGGCGAGACGACAACGATGCTACGATGGAGATCAAGGTGTCACGCCGGTGACGATGGTGATCACGACGGTGCTTCGGAGATGGAGATCACAAGCACAAGATGATGATGGCCATATCATATCACTTATATTGATTGCATGTGATGTTTATCCTTTTATGCATCTTATCTTGCTTTGATTGACGGTAGCATTATAAGATGACCTCTCACTAAATTATCAAGAAGTGTTCTCCCTGAGTATGCACCGTTGCGAAAGTTCTTCGTGCTGAGACACCACGTGATGATCGGGTGTGATAGGTTCTACGTTCAAATACAACGGGTGCAAAACAGTTGCACACGCGGAATACTCAGGTTATACTTGACGAGCCAAGCATATACAGATATGGCCTCGAAACACAGAGACCGAAAGGTCGAGCGTGAATCATATAGTAGATATGATCAACATAATGATGTTCACCACTGAAAACTACTCCATCTCACATGATGATCGGTTATGGTTTAGTTGATTTGGATCACGTAATCACTTAGAGGATTAGAGGGATGTCTATCTAAGTGGGAGTTCTTTAATTAACTTGATTAACTGAACTTAAATTTATCATGAAACTTAGTACCTAATTAGTATCTTGCTTGTTTATGTTTGATTGTAGATAGATGGCTCGTGCTGTTGTTCCGTTGAATTTTAATGCGTTCCTTGAGAAAGCAAAGTTGAAAGATGATGGTAACAATTACACGGACTGGGTCCGTAACTTGAGGATTATCCTCATTGCTGCACAGAAGAATTACGTCCTGGAAGCACCGCTGGGTGCCAGGCCTGCTGCAGGAGCAACGCCGGATGTTATGAACGTCTGGCAGAGCAAAGCTGATGACTACTCGATAGTTCAGTGTGCCATGCTTTACGGCTTAGAATCGGGACTTCAACGACGTTTTGAACGTCATGGAGCATATGAGATGTTTCAGGAGTTGAAGTTAATATTTCAAGCAAATGCCCGGATTGAGAGATATGAAGTCTCCAATAAGTTCTATAGCTGCAAGATGGAGGAGAACAGTTCTGTCAGTGAGCATATACTCAAAATGTCTGGGTATAATAATCACTTGATTCAATTGGGAGTTAATCTTCCGGATGATTGCGTCATTGACAGAATTCTCCAATCACTGCCACCAAGCTACAAGAGCTTCATGATGAACTATAATATGCAAGGGATGAACAAGACTATTCCCGTGCTCTTCGCAATGCTGAAAGCTGCGGAGGTAGAAATCAAAAAGGAGCATCAAGTGTTGATGGTTAACAAAACCACTAGTTTCAAGAAAAAGGGCAAAGGGAAGAAGAAGGGTTACTTCAAGAAGAACGGCAGGCAAGTTGCTGCTCAGGAGAAGAAACCCAAGTCTGGACCTAAGCCTGAAACTGAGTGCTTCTACTGCAAGCAGACTGGTCACTGGAAGCGGAACT